>NC_048567.1:15489876-15757376 GCF_013265735.2 Oncorhynchus mykiss | reverse complement strand
CTGAAACAGTTAAAGACCTCAGGTAGACAGACAGGGGAAGGGGGTAAGACCACTGAAAATGCGACCAAAGCTGTAGCTCATGAAGTCATGCAAAAAAAGGAAGCTATAACAGTTTCCTACAGAACAGTTTCCTATAGAAAAGTTCAAACAATACTTTAAACTTCCCATAAATAGCATGCATAACTGGAATAGGGCACAAAAAAACCAAAACGAGAATATCTAATGCCAGCATAGGGACATCTGCCAGGTGACCGTTCACATCTAATTAAAATATTCTGTCCTTGCCTGCAAGTCACACAAACTAGGATAATGTAAGCAAAACAGGCAATAACATGATTTAGGATATCTGAAAACACTGGCAATCTGATCAAACTGAGTTACTTTTTTGGAACATCAACAAAATATACTTTATTTCTTCTTCTGATCAAACACAGGAAGAAAATAAACTATTTTAAACCCTTGTGACTCCAATAAATGGCAATGGGGTAAATTATCTATGACATAACAGACGACTTCAAAAATGTATATGTATCTCAATCCAGTAAAACACAAAGGTCAGGTTAAGTAATGTTGTGATCATTTAGCCTTAATATTTTTGAAAGCTCTGAAAATAATTCCCTGTGACATGTGGAACCGAAACAGCATTGTCTGTTCTCAAGGAGATTGAATGTTGTGAATCCCTGCGTGTTCATGTTGGGTATTCGTTTCCATATTCTCCCCCAAAATAACAGCAACTGGAGAGATGGGAGGGGATGTACAAAACGAGGTTAACCATGCCGTCATTCATCCTCCACGGTAGCCAGTGAATGTGCGTGTTTCCCCTTCAGAAAAACTTGAACTTCACTGCAGACAGCTACTGTCGTCATGCAAGGATTGGGATAGATTTCAGCACACAACTTTATCAAACTGCGAGCTGGAGATATTTGAAATAGCTATGCAGCACATGTCACTTCCATTAGAGAGCACTGTTGATGCAAATACTAAACCCCAATTACAGGTTATAGGTTAGCGGTGTTACTGAGGTGGTGGGTGACATGGGAAGGGGGATGTGGGTGCTCACACCCAAAATAAATGTACAATTTGCATGCAGGACAAGGACATTAGAATGACTTTTGCAATAGCACCTTGGGTTGCTCTGTAGTTGCACTGTGTATGCATTTGCTATGTTCTGGTAAAACAGGCCATTTAAAAAGTCGCGTATTGCTATATTTCTCAATTATGAATGTTCTCTCGACCACAAATTAGGATGTAAACTGTCACCAACAACAATGATTCAATGTTCTGAACATTTAAAAAACCTGTGTTACCAGAAACATATAAATGATAAAAATAGGTAGCCTTAACAATGCATTTAATATATATTAGAATAAATAACAATTATGTCCCCAAATGTATGTGTAAACTGCAATACAACTAAATTTAAAAATGCCAGGGACTTTGACAGTCTAATCTGATCTGGAGACACCACAGCCTCTCCATCTTTGTTCCAAAATATGACACAACAAATATGAATAGCAACGTTATACTAAACTTGGTTGAGCAATTAGCCAGCAAATTCAATCCCCCCTTTCTCCTTAGCGCCGAACAGAGCCACAGCAAGGCACATACAGTCCAAACCGAACTGGTGCAGCCTCCTTGTATCATTAACACTATTTTGATTGTATAAGCACAAATGTATAGATAAATGTGTACGTGTATTATGTGAGCTGATTCTCGGGAGGGAGTGTGACTCGGTTCCAATAAATCACGTTTGCAAAGCTCCCAGACACCCGAGATTAAAAACGCAAGGCGAAGACTCCGGGACTCACGTGCCTTGCAGCAAAATTCCACCCGGCAACTACACACTGTACCATGGTAACAGCCCTTCCATTGGTCCCGGGTGCGTTTTGAAATGACCAATGGGAGGGCCGGCAGCGGGTGATGCGTGTTGCTAGGTAAACATGATGCAGTGGGAAGATACGGTAGTCGAACTCTACAGAAGAAGCTACGAGCGCCAGAGGAACGGAGGGGTAACACAGCAGCGAATTACAATTACACTGCGGGGAGGTTGCCGGGGTTGCGTTTCAGCTCTGCTAAAGCTTGGGAAGATGTTTTATAAGGTGTGTGTATACTGTAGAACTAAATGTCCTTTAATTTCAGCGATAAGTAGACCCAGAGACAAGCACTGATTTCACCCATAATCATTACTCATTCTCACCTAGCGCAGGGATGGATGGAATCCTTACCAACAACGAATCACATGCTTCACTGATGTATTTTCAACCTCCATATCTACAGGCAGAATATCCAAATATATATCATAGCTCTCATGGCCGACCAGTGAAATCCTAACAACTAAATAAGGTTACATGGCACCTTGTGACGCCAAGGTCTCCACCTTTTTAAAATAGGCACCAACCCTTTTACTAACCTTTGAAATGGAACAAAATTAGCCAATAATACAATTTACTTTGTAAAAACATTGAAAATTATGCAACAGAAAGTGATGTAAAATGCTTGATTTATTAAAGTTATCATCTAGAACTTGCAGTATGTTTCAGTTGTTACATCAAGCTACAACTGCTAAAAGTAACACACTGACAAACAGTTTCAAATATCAAACTTTGACTTGAGTGAAACAAAGTTAATCCAAATATACATCTATGCCTCATCCTGTTACAACATGCCCCTCTGATCATCACAACAGCTCAAGGACCTCTGGGAGGAATGGGAAATGTGGCATCATTTCTGTTCATCGCTAGAAGGGATCCAGCTTTTGTCAAATTAACATCAGATTTGACTTTTCATAGCAGGTTAGGAGAATTAGGTTAAGGTTAGGAAAATGTTTAGGGTTAACTAAAATGCAAAAAAATATATACTTTCTTACATTAATTTGACAAAAGCTGGATCCTTTCTAGCCATGACCCATAAATCCACCCGGCAACTCAGGCGTTTACAAAACAGACGCAAGGCATGTCATAGGTTATGAGCATGAGCATGTGGTATGTTTCCCAGTGGGCTATATAGTGTACAGGAAAGGTTGGAGTTACATGTGACAAAAATGGCCCAATGTTGCTACTGCCATGAGAGTTCTGCCAAGAAACCCAAGAGCAGGCAGAGAGTCAAGTTGAACACTGAAAGAAGTTTGAGGCACTTCCTCCATAAATAGGACCTGGGAGGTCCCTGCAAGGACAGGTGTAGGAGTGTAGCAAAGGGGAGGCAAATACTCGGGCCATGCCGGGAATACTGGACAAACAGATTGAGCAATCTAGTCAATATTAGTGTCATAAAGTTATGCCATTTTTTTCCTTGCGAGTAACCATGTAGTTAAATATGAAATTCAATACAGAAAGAATTTCAGGAAGTCAAATAGGGGCGGCAGGGTAGCCTAGTGGTTAGAGTGTTGGACTAGTTCAACCCCCCGAGCTGACAATCTGTCGTTCTGCCCCTGAACAGACAGTTAACCCACTGTTCCTAGGCCGTCATTGAAAATAAGAATTTGTTCTTAACTGACTTGCCTGGTAAAGGTATAAAAAAAATCTCATCAAATTTTATGTCACATGCACCGAATACAACAAGTGAAATGCTTACAAGCCCTTAACCAACATTGCAGTTCAAGAAGAGTTAAGAAAATATTTACCAAATAGACTAAAAGTTAAAAATAATGACAAAAAATGAACACAATAAGAATGACGAGGCTATATACAGGTGGTACCGGTACCGAGTCAAGTGTGCGGGGGTACAGGTTAGATGAGGTAATTTGTACATGTTGGTAGGGGTGAAGTGACTATGCATATTTAATAAACAACGAGTAGCAGCAGTGTACAAAAGGTGGGAGGGGGGCAAATGTAAACAGTCCAGTGGCGATTTTATTAATTGTTCAGCAGTCTTGTGGCTTGGGAGTAGAAGCTGTTGAGGAGGCTTTTGGTCCTAGACTTGGCGCTCCGCTACCGCTTGCCGTGCAGTAGCAGAGAAAACAGTCTATAACTTGGGTGACTGGAGTCTGACAATTTTATGGGCTTTCCTCTGACACTGCCTATTATATAGGTCCTGGATGGCAGAAGGTTTGGCTCCAGTGATGTACTGGGCCTTTGGCACTACCCTCTGTAGCACCTTACGGTCAGATGCCGAGCATTTGCCATACCAGGTCGGTATGTTATGTTTTTGTTATGTGATGCTTATAAATGATAACTGTTGAATAGAAAAGAGGAAATCACTTTTTTTGCATGATCACTAAAAAAAAGGAAAATCTTTCTTGTCAAACATCTCCTTCAATGTCTGCTAATGACACCTAGAGGTCCCCATTTTCCTGTATGAAACCGCTGAACATGACTGAGGTATAAATGTGTTCTGCTCAGTTACCATCAATTCAATGTCAATTCTAATAAATTCAGGAAAGCATTCTACAACAACTTCTAATTTTATCCCCATTTCATTAATAATTATTGAGAAAAAAATGTTTTGCCAGAAACTTGTAACCTGTTCTCATGCAGGAGCATGTCCACCCTCATTTGTGTGCATTACTGTGTCTGGGGGAGGGATAATGGCACAGAGAGGGCTTACGCGGCATCACTATGCACGTGTCTTTGCACTTATGCCTGACCCTTTTCTGGAGAGAGACAGTAGAGAATCCCCACTGTTAATCCCTGATGAGGCTCCCCTCCCCCTGCTCGACCTTTCACCTGAAAAGCACACATGGGGCTAATCGCACATACCAAGAAACTGTGTCACACAGAGACCCAAAAGCGTTAGACAGGATGCGCATCTATTGTACATAACACAATGTTGTCTCTGCATGCGTGTGGACATTTCCAATGTTGCACTATGTCATGGTTTACAATGCCAAGATGAAGTGTTATTTTTTTCTTAAGGGGTCAGGAAGAGTTTATTTTGAGATCAGGTTTCTGTTTGGGATATACCCATAAGAGGCAATGGCACAGTTCCAGTTGTGACAGTCTGTCTGTGTGCAAAAAAATTCCCTCCTGCTCTTCCATTTAAATTAACAGCATACATTTCGCATTCAAATACAGACAGAAAACAAAATATTTTTTAATCAACTGATGGTAGTAAGAGGAATTGGAACTGAGGCTTTGTGACAGTACCGGGCTGACTCTAGGACCAGGATAAACATCCAGAAGTAGATTAAGGGGTGTGATGCAGGCCAAATGTTGTGATAATTGAGGAGGGTCTGGTGGTCCCTCCTTTGCTGCCCCCAGTGGTCAACCTTATCTATTACAACAAACCACTGGCTCGGTACTGCCAGAGGAAGAGTGATGTCTTTTCTGAGTAGCACCAAGCAACTGCACTGTGTTATAGGGGAGCAACTGACTCCAGTGCAAATTGCAATTAAATACTACATGGATGTTGCTAGGATCACATCACACAATGCTTTGTTAAATGTAGGACAACATTTTCTAGATTCAGTGTCAAGTATAGAGAAACTCCTTTTAACCATCAGCTCCGGCTTCAATATTAATTTATAACCCCTAAAATAGCTGCAGTTTATACTGTCAGGATGGATTTGGAGAGGGATAGGCAGGCAGACACATTTCACAGTCACCATTAACATTATTAGAAATAGCTCCGGCAGTATGACTTGCCAGAAGACAAACCCATTACAAAATCTATTGGAAAACAGAACACATACCATCACAGCCAGGACTAGACCTTGCACCGACTATCTAACTAAAATAGTATAACAATAATTTGCAGATTTTCTGGAAACAAGCTTTAGTTATTTATAGCCCACAGTTTGTAGAGTCAAATCTACCTTCTCTCCATCCTAGATCCGTTACAATATCTATGCATAATGATGAAGAAACAGTGACATAACATTGACTGAAATTAATAAATTGTAGCCTAAGTACCGGTCGTAGACAGTGACTCAATTCTGATAGGGGAGTGAGGAGGACATTATATATTGTAGGCTGTGGTCTCCCAAAACCCCCAGCTGAACACCACATAATTAGCTGTTATCAATGAACAGCAGTGGAAGTTTTCTTTATATAAATGTAAACATCTGCCTTGAAGGTATACTGAGAGATTCTGGCATTATACCATTTGTATGTCTCTGTGTGCAATAGAAGGAAGTTAGCGTTAGTTTCGCAAGCCATTGCTAACTAGCGTTAGCGCAATTACCGGAAGTCTACAGGAACGGTAGCATTGCTACAAAATAAAAATACAGGAAGGATGGACAGACAGACAGACAAGACAGACAAGGACAGCTGCAGCATCTATTCAAATGTCTAAACTGAAACATAAAAATAATAAGAAACTCAATTTTCCATCCAGCAAGCAACCGATCCAGTTTAAAACTGCAATATACAACTTTTCGGGCGACCTGACTAAATTGACATAGAAATTGTGCTTGTTTAATCATTTGTTACTTACATTTATTTATTTCATTTATCTATTTCATTTTTTTTACTTAACACGTTTTTCTTCTTAAAGCATTGTTGGTTAATAAGGGCTTGTAAGTAAGCATTTCACTGTAAGGTCTACACCTGGCGCATGTGACAAATACAATTTTATTTGAAATGTGAGAGACTTGCTTTCAATGAGAATGACAGATCTAAGAAGTGGTAGATCTTTTCTAGGTGGGCTGTTTCTAAGCTTACAGTTCTAAAGTAATTTTTTGTGTCTTTTACTTTCAGTTTTGTACACCAGCTTCAAACAGCTGAAAATACAATATTTTTGATTATTGAAAATATATTTCACAGTGGTTTAGATTAGGGATGCACGATATATCGGTGAACATATCGGAATCGTCCGATATTAGTTAAAAATGCCAACATCGGTATCGGCCGATGTCGAGTTTAACGCCGATTTGAAAAACTGACGTGCATATCTATATAATAACGCCACGTAAAACTTTGCAGTACACAGCATTCCTAACCTAGCCCACAATGTCTGCTGTGTGGATCGAGCAGTCATTTGAAAGAGTAAGACCATTTCAGCGAGACAACTCAAAGGCGAAATCCATTAACGATTGACGATCAACCGTTCTGTCGTGGGTGATGTTGGCTTTCTTGACTGGTCGAGCACCGGTACACACTAACGTTACCAAGTGTGCTATTGTTCAGATGTTGCCCTACCAATGTTACACAGTAATAGCGTCACTGCTATTAGCTTCACGACATACTATGGAACGTCATTTGGGTCTTTGCGTGTCAAAAAAGATAGACATCAATTAACACTATTTGACACATTAAATAAGCTTTTAATTTTACACATCAAATAACACCGTTCTATTATAAAAGGTTGTCTGTTCTGAATTTGCACGTGCAAACCAAGCACCACCACTACTATCAGTATCACTGACAAAGCTGTATAATGCAAACAAGCAAACACCGGCCACGAACGAAGTGTTCACAATACCGCGTTGGTAATAAAGCATTACGTTTGACCGCAACTTCTGGGGTAGCTAGCTAGTTTTAGCTTGGTACCTAGCTAGCACCAATACAACCAGCCTAAAATAAATGACCAGCAGAAACTGCAGTCATTTTCAGTATTCTTAGCAATGATGTAGGAATCCTTGTATTAACAAATAATTAACAAATTATTGTCTTTTGTTGATTTTATGTAACAACATTCCAACGTCTTTAAGCATGATCTATTCAATTATGGCATAATTCTACTCTTTGTATTCATTTGCATCACTGTCAATGGCACACTTTTATTTTGAAGGCTAACAGCAAAGTACACTATTGTGGCTAATCCTTATTGTGGCTAGCTTCACATAGATGAGTCCGACCACCATTAATCCTTCCGTGGCCTCCAACTGCTCTTAAACGCTAGTAAAACTAAATGCATGCTCTTCAACCGATCGCTGCCCGCACCCGCCCGACTAACATCACTAGAGGTCGACTGATTAATCGGAATGGCCGATTAATTAGGGCCGATTTCAAGTTTCAGAAATCGGTATTTTTGGACACCAATTTTGCCTATTTTTTTTCTATACACCTTTACTTAACTAGGCAAGTCAGTTAAGAACACATTCTTATTTTCAATGACGGCCTAGGAACGGTGGGTCAACTGCCTTGTTCAGGGATAGAACGACAGATTTTTACCTTGTCAGGTCGGGGATTCAATCTTGCAACCTTACGGTTAACTAATCCAACGCTCTAACGACCTGCCTCACGAGGAGCCTGCATGTTACGCGAATGCAGTTAGAAGCCAAGGTAAGTTGCTAGCTAGCAATAAACTTATTAGATAAAAAACAATCAATCATAATCACTAGTTATGGTTGATGATATTACTAGTTTATCTAGCGTATCCTGCGTTGCATATAATCAATGCGGTGCGCATTTGCAAAAAAGGACTGTCGTTGCTCGAACATGTACCTAACCATAAACATCAATGCCTTTCTTACAATCAATACACAGAACTATATATTTTTAAACCTGCATATTTAGCTAAAAGTGTAGAGTATATATGCAACCGTTTGGGCCGCCTGGCTCGTTGCGAACTAATTTGCCAGAATTTTACGTAATTATGACATAACATTGAAGGTTGTGCAATGTAACAGGAATATTTAGACTTGCCACCAGTTAGATAAAATACGGAACGGTTCCGTAGTTCACTGAAAGAATAAAGGTTTTGTTTTCGAGATGATAGTTTCCGGATTTGACCATATTAATGACCTAAGGCTCGTATTTCTTATGGTATAATTAAGTCTATGATTTGATAGAGCAGACTGACTGAGCGATGGTAGGCACCAGTAGGCTCGTAAGCATTCATTCAAACAGCACTTTCGCGCGTTTTGCCAGCAGCTCTTCATTGCGCTGTTTATGACTTCAAGCCTATCAACTCCCAAGATTAGGCTGGTGTAACCGATGTGAAATGGCTAGCTAGTTAGCGGGGTGCGCGCTAATAGCGTTTCAAACGTCAATCGCTTTGAGACTTGGAGTAGTTGTTCCCCTTGCTCTGCATGGGTAACGCTGCTTTGAGGGTGGCTGTAGTCGATGTGTTCCTGGTTCGAGCCCAGGTAGGAGCGAGGAGAGGGATGGAAGCTATACTGTTACACTGGCAATTCTAAAGTGCCTATAAGAACATCAAATAGTCAAAGGTTAATGAAATACAAATGGTATAGAGAGAAATAGTCCTATAATTCCTATAATAACTACAACCTAAAACTTCTTACCTGGGAATATTGAAGACTCATGTTAAAAGGAACCACCAGATTTCATATGTTCTCATGTTCGGAGCAAGGAACTTAAATGTTAGCTTTCTTACATGGCACATATTGCACTTTTACTTTCTTCTCCAACACTTTTGTTTTTGCATTATTTAAACCAAATTGAACATGTTTCATTATTTATTTGAGGCTAAATTGATTTTATTGATGTATTTATTATATTAAGTAAAAATAAGTGTTCATTCAGTATTGTTGTAATTGTCATTATTACAAATAAAAAAATAGTCTGATTAATTGGTATCGGCTCTTTTTGGTCCTCCAATAAACGGTATCGGTGTTGAAAAATCATAATTGGTCGACCTCTACTCTGGATGGTTCTGACTATTGCTATTGAAACAGATGTCGTTTTGCTGGGGATGAAAATTGTTTGCATCCATGAGCTAGCTAGCTTTTTTATGACCAGCACTGTAGGTGCGCGAGCCAAATTTACCAACATCATAGCATACATATCGATGAATCATGGCATATGAAATACGAGTGATAGTGTAATCAATGTGTAATAACTATGTAAAAAAAAAAACGCATTAAATTAGTATATGACGTGCAGTCATATTCAGGTCCTGATTGGTCAACAAGCTTATTGTTATTTGCCATGTATCTTTTTTGCCATGCAAAGACCCAAACGGCGTTCCATAGAAATCCTGGTTGAGAATCAAACGACTGAACAAATGAACAACGAAACAGCACAGCAAGTAAGTGAAGAAAATAGGTTTTGATTATGTTTTACTGGTAATGGGGACATACGTAAATGCCAACAAAATAACTTTTTGGTGAGTGTGGTGTGTGTAACCTTTATTTAACTTGACAAGTCAGTTAAGAACAAATTCTTATTTACAATGACGACCTACCCCTTCCAAACCCAGACCACGCTGGGCCAATTGTGCGCAACCCTATGGGACTCCCAATCACGGCCAGATGTGATACAGCCTGGATTCGAACCAGGGACTGTAGCGATGCCTCTTGCACTGAGATGTGCTTAACTATGTGTTAACTATAACTGTAATAGAATGCTTAAAAAGGCCGCAAAAATGTTAAATATCAAAGATCACTATCGGCCAAAAATGTAATATCGGTGCATCACTAGTTTAGATGGTACAATGATTCTCTACACTTGTTTGGGTCACAAACTGAAATTAGGCAAACTATTAGAATTTTAGCGACCAGGAAATAGCAGAGCGATGTCTGCACATTGCACCTTTAAACTGATGACAAAAATGCACTGGAGGGCAGAGGCCCTCTTAAGGCCCTAGAAGTACAGTCTCAAATGTGGTGGTCTTTTCATCACAGGAGCCCAACCCTGTGCAGGAGCATTTCATTAGGGTCTTCCTCTCATGTCCAGTGTTTCACACCAGGCACATCTGAGTATTGAATAACGTTTCATTAACTTCAGGCACACGGGTTAACAGGCCAGTGTGGGTTAATTGACATGTAACTTTCACAGATGTGGCCTCTTCCTGTAGAGAGAGGGGTTGTGGGGGACGTAGTCAAATACAAATCCAATCAATACTAACTACTTATCATCACATTCGTTGGGTAATAATTGCCTCACTTAGAAGGATCCAGCCAGCCCAGCGCTGCGTCGGCACTAGGATACCAGGTTGCCCTGTAACTGACACAGCACCGGACATGAGACTACTTACAGACAAAATGGGTAAAGATGGATCACGGTTTAAATATAGCTGCACAATTTAATTCCAACTGACACTTTAGGAATAAAGGGAAGTCCAAGAGAAAATCTGACTGTAATTTAAAGGATCATGCTTGACAGTCCATCGATAACAAGGACCACGTCGCTCCTGTGGTTACTGGTTTGCCTCACAAAAGCACATTTGGCTTTGCGTTATGAGTGAAGAGTGCTGTCATCAAGTTTATCTGAAGAGTTCTGACTTCAGTGACTCGGCTAGCAGCAGTGAACAAAAACTTTGTGAGATGTGTTACAGCCCAAAGAGCACCGGCGTTGAAAACCCTAAAAACAAAAGGTAGTTAATGTTGGCTTAAGGGTAAAACAGGCTTTTATTAGGGGAACCTACGCCTACCATTAATTCTACTCAAATCCACAATGGTAGAGATGTAGCCTGCAAAGTACCTAAAATAACCATTTCCTAACTCCTTTTAAAGTCCCCTCCCAGTCTTCACTGTAAAATATATACATCCCTCCCCCTCTTGGTCACTGTTCCTTTCCTATTCACCCTATACTGCACATATGATGTGATTAAGTGTCTGTTAAGCCAGCCATAATCTCTAGAAGCTCTGGCTATTTAATTCTTGCTGTGCCAGTTTAGAGCTGGCATGGTGGCTGGCAAAGGGTATGTGCAGGCATGCAGGCACACAGACAGTCACTTTGGCTGTCATTGTTGAAGCTGGGAGCAGTCTCACACTTCCACAGAGACAACGGGGCCTTTCACTTACAAGCATACACATGCACATACAAACACACGTATGCGAGCACAAATGGCCTTGTCACGGGAGCACACAAAAGGTGTACTAGCGCAGGACGTCGTCAAAAGGGACAAAATATGTAAATATTCACAATCATTAACACAGACGGATAGCCATTGCCTAGAGTCTACTGGGCAGACTGACGAGCTAACACATTTATTTATTTGGATGACACTTTTAATCCAAAGCCACTTACATTTTGAGGAACCCATTTCTGTAGTAGGAGTTTATCTCTAGGACAATCTGGGTAAAGTGCTGGGTGTTGCATTGGGGCAGACCAACCGGAGGGGGCACATCCACCATCCACCCTTTCCCCCCCACCTGGAAATTCCAAACACTGCTTCCTGACACTCCCACATAACGCTACCTCTTAGGGCCCTGTTCCAATAGTTCAGCTGCAGGTATCGGCTCAGCTGCAGGTATCGTGCCTCTGCAGATGAGCTGATTAATTAAATGGAGCTCTATTAAGGTTATTGAGATGCAGCCCCCTTATTCCTAGAGGTAATCACAGATCTATATGTGATTGGATGAGAGAGCTTTCACCACTCCATACCATCGCTGATCTGTGTTTAATTCAAGGAAGAGATTAAGGAATGGTGCTCTATGTCCGTAATCAAACCGGATCTGAGTGGTCTGGCTGATCTACTGGTCACTCCTGTGTCCAAACAAGGGATCTTTGTGGCAGGCGGCAAGATTTGGACCCTGCCACTGTTTGCAAGTGTCATATGGATACAGTTGGGTATGTGGGCACATGGAGGTGTGTGCGGGGGGTGGACATATGTCAAGGAAGGTTGGCATGTGTCTGCTTGTCATGGGCTCAGCGCATGCATGGACATGGGCTCAGTATGCTCAAGGGTAATGTGGTTCCTCAGGTATCTGAACATCTTTTTGGTATGGATAATTGTGAGTGGATCTCTATGGCTGTGTTCACACATCGAGCCCAATTCTGATATTTTTTCACTAATTGGTCTTTTTGACCAATCAAATCAGCTCAGAAAAAGAGCTGAGGTGAAAAGATTTGATGTGATTGGTCGAAAGACCAATTACTGGAAAAAATATCAGAATTAATCTGCCTGTATAAATGCAGCCATACTGTTTGAATGGACGCAATTATGAATATATGACTTGGGTCTTTGTGTTGCACGAATGGTATACTGAAACTTCTGTACTTTTTTGATAGTAGAAAATGAAAAACAGGTCGGTACTAGAATTTGTGTTACTTTCTGTACTTCTGTCAAATGTGCCTGATGGACTAAGCCTGTTTATGAGCGCAGCCGACACTGTACCTGCTCCACTTACTCATAGCTAGCCTGCACTGGGAGTCTGAAATGCAACCATAGCCGAGTGAAGTAGTGGTGCTGCAGCACACCCTGATAAATTGAAATAATTTTGCCAAAATTAAGCTTTAAACAATTTCCCCAAAAAATATTTTACTACAGTCGGGAAAGGCCGCCATTTGGGCAGCACGCGTGCCAAATATACACTGAGTATACCAAACATTAGGAACACCTTCCGAATTTTGATTTGCATGCACCCTCCTTTGCCCTCAGAACAGTCTCAATTCATCGGGGCATGGACTCTACAAAAGTGTCGAAAGCGTTCCAAAGATTTGCTGGCCCATTGTTGACGCCAATGCTTCCCCCAGTTGTGTCAAGTTGGCTGGATGTCCTTTGGGTGGTGGACCATTCTTGATACACACAGCAAAACTGTTGAATGTGGAAAAACCCATCAGGGTTGCAGTTCTAGACACAGGTGCACCTGGCACCTACTACCATACCCTGTTCAAAAGGCACTTACTTATTTTGTCTTGCTCATTCACCCTCTGAATGGCACACATACACAATCCAGATCTCAATTGTAAAAACAAAAAAATCCTTATTTAGCCTGTCTCCCCTCCCCTTCATCTACACAGAATGAAGTGGATTTAACAAGTGACATCAATAAGGGATCATAGCTTTCAGATAGATTCACCATGTCAGTCTGTCATGGAAAGAGCACGTGTCCTTAATGTTTTGTACACTCAGTGTAAAACAGCTTGTTGCGTTGTGGTCATAGAGATAATCCATAGAAGGATTTAGAAAGCTCTAACCCTGGCACTTTGTGTGTCGGACTGCGTGCACCTGACTTGAATGGGAACATATTTTTATGGTTGGTTGCAGCTGTCAGTTTGCCTTTCACACATTTCAAAATATAATTGTGAGAAAAACATTAGGCCTACCATTTGTAAAGCAAATGCCTATTGCTGAAAAGAGAAGACTAATCTGTCTGTGGAAGCTAACCATTTTTTTCTCAACAACTTTTGAGCGAGTCAGAGCGAACAGCACTGTCTTTCAAAGTAGCTTATCTTGAGATATTGGCACAAGTGCATCGGCCATCCCCGGTGAGTTGCCTATGCTTCATCTTTGGGTGTGTCACTGGAAAGTTTATTTTGTAGCCTAATGAATAATTCAATGCATGCACACACTACTATTGAATATGCATTCACCTGTATTGTGGATAGGCCTAGGCTACATATTGATTTACCCAGTTTATCAATAGAGATTTACAATTCAAATAAGTGATACCATTATGTAATGAGATTAGTAAAAACAAAGTAAAATTGTATGATTGTATAATTGATTAATTAATACATACGTTGATGTAAAAAAAATGCAAATGTACTGATATTGAACTCAAAAGATGCCTAACGATTGAATAAAGAAGTAGCTGAGTGTGTCTGGATCAAGTGCTATTCTGTGACTTTGGATAATATGCTTTCTTTTTATGCTGTGGTATTGTTTTGGTATCGAGTATCTTGCCAACACTACTCTACTCCGCATTGATGGTGTCCGATTTATGAATTGTAATAGGGTCGTTCCACCTAAAAAAGCACAAGAAAAATAATTTTGACACCCACCATCTCAGATTGTGCTGAAATCGTTTCTGTAATTAGAAACAGATAAAATTAGCATTCCTGAAACATTTTGTTGAAATATAATTTGATTTGAGAAATTAAATATTTAGATTGCATCCAAATTGGCCATTTTAATTCATAGGATTAATATCTTCAATAAATATAGTACCAAACATTTGAACATACTTCTTCCTAATAATGAGTAAGACATGAGGAATCCAATAAAATTATCAAAAGCCACCGGCGGACCCCCCCACACCAATTCCACCCCAACAACTAGTTCTCCACAATTCCAGAACAATCTGGGATGGTGGGTGTCATGGCTTGCTGAAATGACATGGAAAAAATACATGTCTTTCCTGCTAATTGTTTTGGTCAAACATGGTCAAATGCAATGACACACAGTACCAGTCAAAAGTTTGGATACACCAACTCATTCAAGGGTTTTTCTTTATTTCTACTATTGTAGAATAATGGTGAAGACATCAGAACTATGAAATAACACATATGGAATCATGAAGTAACCAAAAAAGGTGTTAATCAAATCAAAATATTTTAGATTCTTCAAAGTAGCCACCCTTTGCCTTGATGACAGCTTTGCACACTCTTGGCATTCTCTCAACCAGCTTCATGAGGTAGTCATGAATGGAATGCATTTCAATTAACAGGTGTGCCTTGTTAAAAGATAATTTGTGGAATTTCTTTCCTTCTTAATGTGTTTGAGCCAATCAGTTGTGTTGTGACAAGGCAGGGGTGGTATACAAAAAATAGCCCTATTTGGTAAATGACCAAGTCCATATTATGGCAAGAACAGCTCAAACAGGCAAAGAGAAACAACAGTCCATCATTACTTTAAGACATGAAGGTCAGTCAATACGGAGCATTTCAAGAACTTCAAATGCAGTCGCAAAAACTTTCAAGCGCTATGATGAAACTGGCTCTCATGAGGACCGCCACAGGAAAGGAAGACCCAGAGTTACCTCTGCTGTAGAGGATAAGTTCATTAGAGTTAACTGTACCTCAGATTGCAGCCCAAATAAATGCTTCCGAGTTAAAGTAACAGACAACATCAACCTTTCAGAGGAGACTGCGTGAATCAGGCCTTCATGGTCGAATTGCTACAAAGAAACCACTACTAAATAATAAGACACAAATAAGAAGAGACTTGCTTGGGCCAAGAAACACAAGCAATGGACATTAGACCGGTGTAAATCTGTCCTTTGGTCTGATGAGCCCAAATTTGAGATTTTCTTTGTGAGACACAGAATAGGTGAACGGATGATTTCTGCATGTGTGCTTCCCACCGTGAAGCATGGAGGAGGTGTGATGGTCCTTTGCTGGTGACACTGTCAGTGATTTATTTAGAATTCAAGGCACACTTAACAAGCATGGCTACCATAGCATTATACAGCGATACTCCATCCTATCTGGTTTGCACTTAAGGGGACTATCATTTGTTTTTCAACAAGAAAATGACCCAACACACACCTCCAGGCTGTGCAAGGGCTATTTGACCAAGAAGGAGAGTGACGGAGTGCTGCATCAGATGACCTGGCCTCCACAATTACCTGACCTCAACCCAATTGACATGGTTTGGGATGAGTTGGACAGCAGAGTGAAGGAAAAGCAGCCAACAAGTGCTTGGCATGTGGGAACTCCTTCAAGACTGTTGGAAAAGCATTACAAGTGAAGCTGGTTGAGAGATCGCAAAGGGTGGCTACTATGAAGAATCAAAATTATATGTTTTATTTGTTTAACACTTTTTTGGTTACTACATGACGTAGTATGTGTTATTTCATAGTTCTACAATGAAAGAAAATAGTAAAGTGAAAGAAAAACCCTTGAATGAGTAGGTGTGTCCAAACTTTTGACTGGTACTCTATATGTATTCATTAGATGACTTAGAGGTTGTTCTGATGACTTAGAGGTTGTTCCGCCATATGGATACTCCTCATAAGGCACAGACTCCGTAGGAATTCACAGTACTTCAATGCAATGTTTCAAGGACAGAAATACATTAATTTAAGTATTTATTTGTTGTAGTGGGGTCAGCAACATACAAACTCACAAAATATTTATTGAGAAATTATTGACTTCTTTTCAGTTCATACAATATTATGTATCGTTTAAGAAAGTATGCATTACAGTGTTTGTAAAGGTGAAAAAAGTTGATTGAAGTGAATACATGTAGCTCACCCCTCTACCCTACAAAGCGACACAATGTTAATTACTAGAATGTAAAGCTGGAGAAGTTAATGCAGGATCCCATAATGCAGGATCCCATAAAATGTTTTAAATATTGTTGACCAACTTAAGATCAATCTGATGTAAATTTACTCCCCCATGAAGGCAGTAAAAAGAAATCGCAATAGAGTCAAGATCAATAAATTACTCTTAGTGTAATAAACCTAGGAACTGGTTCACTGGTGGCCTGGCTGCTAACATTAACTACATCCATTGTCACAATTTTTGTTCAATAACAGCAGTTAAATTGTACACATGTATTACCACTTTATCAATGCTTAATAACATCAACAATGGGTTATTGCTTTGTAAGCTGGCTAGCATACTAGCTAGCTAATGTAATTTAGCTAAAGCACAAACACATGCGTTACTATGGTTACACAGGACCACAAGCTGTCAGGAGTAGTCTCTCCAAGTAGACCAACAATTACATTTTCTACACTAATAGTTTCAATACTTACATATGAAAGGTCTTCTCATATCCCTTGAATTGGGGCTGGCTGCATCCATATGCCGTACATCGTGGGTTTTTTGACAAGTTGGGTATTTTAATGTGGAGATATCGTTTTTCCACAATTCACTTCCATTACGCAAAGCCTCGAAAGGAGGAGTATGAATATGGCGACCTGGTGGCTTCAAAGGCTCTTATTGGCCAAGACATACCGTCGACTATCCAGGGTTTATACACTGCTCAAAAAATTAAAAGGGAACACTTAAACAACACAATGTAACTCCAAGTCAATCACACTTCTGTGAAATCAAACTGTCCACTTAGGAAGCAACACTGATTGACAATAAATGTCACATGCTGTTGTGCAAATGGAATAGACAACAGGTGGAAATTATAGGCATTTAGCAAGACACCCCCAATAAAGGAGTGGTTCTGCAGGTGGGGACCACAGACCACTTCTCAGTTCCTATGCTTCCTGGCTGATGTTTTGTCACTTTTGAATGCTGACGGTGCTTTCACTCTAGTGGTAGCATGAGACGGAGTCTACAACCCACACAAGTGGCTCAGGTAGTGCAGCTCATCCAGGATGGCACATCAATGCGAGATGTGGCAAGAAGGTTTGCTGTGTCTGTCAGCGTAGTGTCCAGAGCATGGAGGCGCTACCAAGAGACAGGCCAGTACATCAGGAGACGTGGAGGAGGCCGTAGGAGGGCAACAACCCAGCAGCAGGACCACTACCTCCGCCTTTGTGCAAGGAGGAGCAGGAGGAGCACTGCCAGAGCCCTGCAAAATGACCTCCAGCAGGCCACAAATGCGCATGTGTCTGCTCAAACGGTCAGAAACTGACTCCATGAGAGTGGTATGAGGGCCCGACATCCACAGGTGGGGGTTGTACTTGCAGCCCAACACCGTGCAGTACGTTTGGCATTTGCCAGAGAACACCAAGATTGGCAAATTCGCCACTGGCGCCCTGTGCTCTTCACAGATGAAAGCAGGTTCACACTGAGCACATGTTACAGACGTGACAGTCTGGAGACGCCGTGGAGAACGTTCTGCTGCCTGCAACATCCTCCAGCATGACCGGTTTGGCGGTGGGTCAGTCATGGTGTGGGGTGGCATTTCTCTGGGGGGCCGCACAGCCCTCCTTGTGCTCGCCAGAGGTAGCCTGACTGCCATTAGGTACCGAGATGAGATCCTCAGACCCCTTGTGAGACCATACGCTGGTGCGGTTGGCCCTGGGTTCCTCCTAATGCAAGACAATGTGGCTGGAGTGTGGCTGGAGTGTGTCAGCAGTTCCTGCAAGAGGAAGGCATTGATGCTATGGACTGGCCGGCCAGCCCATTCCCCAGACCTGAATCCAATTGAGCACATCTGGGACATCATGTCTCGCTCCATCCACCAACGCCACGTTGCACCACAGACTGGAGTTGGCGGATGCTTTAGTCCAGGTCTGGGAGGAGATCCCTCAGGAGACCATCCGCCACCTCATCAGGAGCATGCCCAGGCGTTGTAGGGAAGTCATACAGGCACGTGGAGGCCACACACACTACTGAGCCTCATTTCGACTTGTTTTAAGGACATTACATCAAAGTTGGATCAGCCTGTAGTGTGGTTTTCCACTTTAATTTTGAGTGTGACTCCAAATCCAGACCTCCATGGGTTGATAAATTTGATTTCCATTGATAATTTTTGTGTGATTTTGTTGTCAGCACATTCAACTATGTAAAGAAAAAAGTATTTAATAAGAATATTTCATTCATTCAGATCTAGGATGTGGTATTGTAGTGTTCCCTTTATTTTTTTGAGCAGTGTATACGTCATTGGTCAAATGTTTGAATAGGCCATATGTCACACAGGTTCACACACATCATAGGCTCTTCTACCCTCTCCTAAGCCCCTTTTACTTTGTCCCTGAAAAAAGTTGGTATCCTCTCCTCGTATCCGTTCTATCGAACACTTTTCAATTATGATTAAAGCCCATAACTGTAGCCTGATGCTTTTATTTCAGGGATCACAAAGGCTTTGAGGCAAGCAGACAATTTATCAGTTTGGGGACACAGCCCCTGGGTTGGCCTGAAAGGGATCAGGGTATCCTTCTGTTCCTCGACTGGGTCTTCTGGGTCTTCTCACGTGTCAACCTGGGTGTGGAAAGGTGACCACCCTGGTCACGTCTGTGTTTGAGAGCGTCATGATGAAATAATAGAGGCCCACTCCATCCGTGGCTGTCTCTGTGTGGCATGTTTTCAGTGTAAAGCTTCTCTTCTCTTCCCCCAGTGCTGACCCACTTTCTGCTCCCTGTGAGGAGAGTGACCCAGCCATCATTGTCCCTGATACAGATCCTATACACTTTCCGGACTACTCACAGTGCACATCCTATCCTATAGCCATCCTACGCCACAGCAAACAGCCCTTATAGACACACATTGCCACCCTGTTCCATAAGTCAAATTACATCACAGTAATTTCTTCAGCGCCTGAAGAGCCAGGCTGTGAGAGGGAGAAACAGAGAGAGCGAGACAGAGAGAGGGCGAGGCAAAGAGAGAGAGAGAAAGAGAGAGAAACTGCAGACTTGTCAATGGTCACTGATACATCCCCACCGCCACCCACTAGAGCTAAAGTGAAGCCCAGGAACCACACAGTCACCATCAGCGACATCCCATTTAGAGCTATTGAGGAATAAGCAGGTGTCACACTAAATACAACTACAACTATTGTGTGGCCAGGGAGACGCAACATTTTTACTATGTAGATTACGATACTTATGCTGACAATACAGTCCTCATTTGGGGGGAAATGAGCAATGCTACTTTACATGCGAGGGGATGGCCTCAATGATTTACCTTCACAGTGATGTAAGACCCCTCAGTGCAGGAATCAGTTCATCTCAGAAAGGTCACAATGCCACACATGTCAGTGGCACCATGCACAACCGCTCTGTAAACGTCCTGCTAAGAGAAGACACATTACATATACAGTTACACCATTCAATTCTTTCAAACCCCCTCGTTCCAAGTTAAATGGGATGCTTGCTTTTCCTGAGTCCTAACACTGACATGTTTCCCGATACACAGAAGGGTACAGTGTGTCCACAGAAATCAATCCATTCTACTTTTCTCTTTTCTCTCCATAAGAGGGCTGGGAGGGAGCCCTAGCAACAGCACAACCCCCCCTGCTGTCCACCACCGTAGCATTAGTGTCCCAACATCATGCAGGCAGGGATCTGCAGACTGGAAGGGGAGAGGGATGAGTTGCATAAGTCACAAACATTGGGAAGCATGAGTTGGGATGTTGGGGGGATGGGTAAAAGACAGAGAGTGAGGGGTATAGAGAGTAGAGCCCGGTCTTACCCCAGCCTGGTGAACTGAAACCTGAACCCAGGCCCGGTCCTACATCACAGAAATGTATTAAGGCGAACCCGGGGAAAAAAAGCCTGATTTATAGAACTGTATATTGATTTAAAACTGGTGTTGAGAACAATGTAGCGGAGGCGGGAAGCAGCTGAGTGAGGAGATGAAACAGCCCGCATCTTAGAAAAGCGGGGAAAGGAAAACTCACTGTAGTTATGAGCAACTGAATGATGGAAAATATTTGAATAAAGTAGGCTAATGCAATTGAGGACAATGCATGTATCAAATTGTTTCTTATACAGAAACTCCCAAAGTCATATCCAACCATTACACACATTTTAAAGTAATAGCTGTGTGTGGTCAACAAGATGATCATTTCTACACTGTTTTGATTGGGACAGTGCCATCACGCTGCTTTGAGACAAGCGTGGGGACTCGTCTCGATAAATCAATGTCAGACTTTTCTTTTCACTGAATCTTTGGATATCTGGTTACAATTAGGCTGGGAAAATGTTAGCTAAATTGAGGTGTGCACATGATCATCTTTATTCTAGTTTGCTCATATAGGCCTATCACTGATCAGAACATTCTGATAGCATTTTATGTAGGGATTAGAAGTCGACCGATTATGATTTTTCAACGCCAATACCGATTATTGGAAGACCCCCCCCCAAAAAGCTGATACCGATTAATCAGCCGATTTTTTAAAATGTATTTGTAATAATGACAATTACAACAATACTGAATGAACAGTTATTTTAACTTAATATAATACATCAATAAAATTAATTTAGCCTCAAATAAATAATGAAACATGTTCAATTTGGTTTAAATAATGCAAAAACAAAAGTGTTGGAGAAGTAAGTAAAAGTGCAATATGTGCCATGTAAGAAAGCTAACGATGAAAATAAAACCTAATATAACTCAAACGGAAAGCATTTGCATTTTTGCGCAGTCCAGGCAGTGCTGAGAGGGATAGTTTGGCCTGCTAATTGTTCTGGTTCTGGTTGGATGTTCCATCCCTCTCCTCGCTACTACCTGGGCTCGAACCAGGAACACATCGACAACAGCCACCCTCGAAGCAGCGTTACCCATTGCTAACCATTTCACATCGGTTACACCAGCCTAATCTCGGGAGTTGATAGGCTTGGAGTCATAAACAGCGCAATGCTTGAAGCATTGCGAAGAGGTGCTGGCAAAACGCACAAAAGTGCTGTTTGAATGAATGCTTACAAGCCTGCTGGTGCCTACCATCGCTCAGTCAGACTGCTCTATCAAATCATAGACTTAATTATAACATAATAACACACAGAAATACGAGCATTAGGTCATTAATATGGTTGAATCCGGAAACTATCATCTCGAAAACAAAACGTTTATTCTTTCAGTGAAGTACGGAACAGTTACGTATTTTATCTAACGAGGGGCACCCATGTGTCTAAATATTCCTGTTACATTGCACAACCTTCAATGTTATGTCATAATTACGTAAAATTCTGGCAAATTAGTTCGCAACGAGCCAGGCGGCCCAAACTGTTGCATATACCCTGACTCTGCGTGCAATGAACGCAAGAGAAGTGACAATTTCACCTGGTTAATATTGCCTGCTAACCTGGATTTCTTTTAGCTAAATATGCAGGTTTAAAAATATATACTGTATTGATTTTAAGAAAGCCATTGATGTTTATGGTTAGGTACATTCGTGCAACGATTGTGCTTTTTTCGCAAACGCGCTTTTGTTAAATCATCCCCCGTTTGGCGAAGTTGGCTGTCTTTGTTAGGAAGAAAAAGTCTTCACACAGTTCGCAATGAGCCAGGTGGCCCAAACTGCTGCATATACCCTGACTCTGTTGCAAGAGAAGTGACACATTTTCCCTAGGTAAAATAAATCCATGTTAGCAGGCAATATTAACTAAATATGCAGGTTTAAAAATATATACTTGTGTATTGAATTTAAGAACAGCATTGATGTTTATGGTTAGGTACACAGTCCTTTTTCGCGAATGCGCACCGCAGGACACGCTAGATAAACTAAAAAAATCATCAACCATGTGTAGTTAACTAGTGATTATGATTGATTGATTGTTTTTTATAAGATAAGTTTAATGCTAGCTAGCAACTTACCTTGGCTCCTTACTGCATTCACATAACAGGCAGGCTCCTCGTGGAGTGCAATGTAAAGCAAGGGGTTAGAGCGTTGGACTAGATAACCGTAAGGTTGCAAGATTGAATCCCCGAGCTGACGTTCTGCCCCTGAACAAAGCAGTTAACCCACCGTTCCTAGGCCGTCATTGAAAATAAGAATGTGTTCTTAACTGACTTGTCTAGTTAAATAAAGGTGTAAAATAAATAAAATATATATCAATTTTAAAAATCCGCCAAATCGTTGACCAAAAATACAGATTTCCGATTGTTATGAAAACTTGAAATCGGCCCTAATTAAATCAGCCGGTCTGATTAATCGGTCGACCTCTAGTAGAGGATGCATCGATTCCTCTGACGAAGTCCCTAAAAATTTTAAAAGACCCCAGCCATAGACTGTTCTCTCTACTACCGCATGGCAAGCGGTACCAGAGTGCCAAGTCTAGGACAAAAAGGTTTCTCAACAGTTTTTACCCCTAAGCCATAAGACTCCTGTACAGGTAATCAAATGGCTACCCGGACTATTTGCACTGTGTGCCCCCCCCCCAACCCCTCTTTTACGCTGCTGATGCTCTCTGGTTTTCATATATGCATAGTCACTTTAACTATACATTCATGTACATACTACCTCAATGACGACCAACCAGTGCTCCCGCACATTGGCTAACCGGGCTCTGAATTGTGTCCCACCACCCACCAACCCCTCTTTTACGCTACTGCTACTCTCTGTTCATCATATACGCATAGTCACTTTAACCATATCTACATGTACATAATACATCAAATCAGCCCGACTAACTGTTGTCTGTATGTAGTCTTGCTACATTTATAGCCTCGCTACTGTTATTTTTCACCGTCTTTTGACTGCTGTTTTTTTATTTCTTTACTTACCTATTGTTCATCTAATACCTTTTTTGCACTATTGGTTAGAGCCTGCAAGTAAGTATTTCAGTTGTATTCGGCACGTGACAAATAAACGTTGATTTGCATCTCAGTGCAAGAGGCGTCACTACAGTCCCTGGTTCGAATCCAGGCTGTATCACATCCGGCCGTGATTGGAAGTCCCATAGGGAGGCGCACAATTGGCCCAGCGTCGTCCGGGTCTGGCCGGGGTAGGCCGTCATTGTAAATAAGAATTTGTTCTTAACTGACTTGCCTAGTTAAAAGGTTACACACGCACAGTTATTTTGTTGGCATTTACGCATGTCCCCATTACCAGTAAAACATATTCAAAACCTATTTATTTCACTTACTTGCTGTGCTGTTTCGTTGTTAATTTGTTCAGCACTGGGATGCAGTGCCTTAGACCGCTGCACCACTTGGGAGCCCAATGTGCACATGTTCAATAATTCAATTTGTCCTTGCACTCCTAAACAACTACATTTTTAAACACTTTGGCAAAGGGTAAGCTCTACCAAACTTAGTCCACTTTGTAACAGATTGTAGTTTTGGGAACCAGGATTTCATCATACATGTCAAGCAGTGAAGTGTCAAATCTGTCTGTCCGTGGCCTCTTCCACGGTGTCCGTTTCCATCTTGTCCAGCTGTGTATGTAACATTTCACGTAAACCGTGTTTCTGGTCTGCATTGAAGTAGCGGTCCTTGTACCTAGCATCGAGCATGGTGGCGACACAGTAAAGAGGCTCAGAGAGAATGTCACCTAATCGCTTGTTCACAGCCTTGAGTACTTTCGTACGTTTTAACCCCCCGGTCTGTGTCGGCAGTTTTGTTGAGTAGGCGTTTCAATGCCATGACAGAGGGTATCACGTCTGCTGCAGACGCAGTTGATGAGCTTATTTCTTGAGTCAGTTGTTCAAATGGTGCTAGGAGTGTGTTCATGTTTCCAAGTTACAAACATGTTCTCAAAATGCCATTGAAATGGCAGCAGTATGAGAACCAGCACATTCTTGAGCATGCAATACGGCTTTCCTCAGTACGAAATCCTCATCGACCCACTGTGCTGTCAGACTCAGCATGCTCATGGGGCTGACGTCGCTGGTCCAAATGTCAGCCGTGAACCTAATAGCAGTGACGCCCATAGCAAGTAGCTCATAGATGTACGTTTCAACAATACTGTGTAACTCCGGTAGGGCAACATCTGAAAAATAGTGTGTACAGAGACTCGACCAGTCAGCAAAAGCCAACATCATCCACGACAGAGGACAGTCGATTGTCAAGGGCAATGAATTCCATTATATTGCCGTTAATGGATTTCGCATTTGAGTTGTCTCGCTGAAATTGTATAACTCTTTCATATGACTGCTCGACTTGAACTTGTTTAGTTGGTGTTAGTGTACTTAGTATATTTCTGATTTTGTTCTGTGTAGCGCTGTATTTTTTGTGGCGTTATTACGTCATCTACTTGTTATATAGGTATCCACGTCAGCTTTGACATCGGTTTTGCACATCAGCGTTAAACTAGACAGAGATTGAGCCGATGCCGATGTTGGCATTTTTAGTTAATATCGGACGATTCCGATATGCTCACCGATATATCGTGCATCCCTCATTTTATGTAGCTTAAGTAGATTTTGTTCTTCACTCGCATAGTAGCAGCCTGTCCTACTCCCAAACAAAAGCCTGTGACTTGTCTGACAATCAATCAATGTGATTTGGTTTAACTAATTTATCTCTACATGGCTGGGCAAACAAGTGGAAGCTCATTTTTTCATTTGGTCATCTATCACTGATCAGAAATATTTAGTATTCAATTATGTAGCATAAATCAAGTGTATTAACCATTTTCTTTTGAAAATAAAAACGTGAGCTTTTAATAATTAAACAATAAATAGATTTTCTGCCAAACATCAATGCATGTTTTATTCCAAAATAACTCCATGAAGCCTATGCCTGATTAGGAAAACATTTATCAGTATTGGGTCTACTTTTGATAGATTACAAGGTCCAGCAAGGCACAGTAGCAGGGCAGTGTAATTTCTTAGGATGTATCGGTGTTAACAGATGCCATTGGAATAGGGGTTTCTCCTAATTCTGTGATGCGCTGCCAGTCATGGTCTTGTGGATCATCATTCTCCGAAGTACACTCCAGCATATTCGTAATGAAACATTGAAATCCCCAGAAAAATTTGTTTCATCGTGGCCACAAATTTCTCTAGGCCAGACAATATTGGAATCCTGGTGCCGCTAGTGGCTGCAGCTGCTGAGAGAGCGCAGTAGTAAAAGGTATGCAGACACACAGAATTATTATTTAAATGTTTTATTTTACACAGCACGGCAAGCCCGAAACCCAGTGGGCTGAATGAAAACTAAGAGAGAGGGGTGGAGAAACAGAGCTGAGGGTGGAATAAGAAAGGAAGAGGCAGAAAGGTGGAGGGAGGTGGGAGCGAGAGCAAGCTGAAGAAGGTAGGGGAGAAAGGAAAAGAGGGTGAGTGAGATGAGGTAGATATAGAGAGTGGGAGAGAAGGGCACAAGGAGAGACGTTAAGAGAGAGTAAGAAGTAAGAGATACTCCATGGAATGAAGAAGGTTCACTTGTGGAGTTTGCCCTTAAACAGGACCTGACCTGCGTCAGTGAAACACCCTGCTATGGGAGATGTGAATGGACAATATTCACAACAAGCAAGTGACTGTATGGATGGATAATGCCATAGCAACAGCTTTAAAGTGATAGTAACAAACAAGTAGGCCTACTACCTATAGTCAAACGGACCACCAGATACCCCTTCCTCTCTCGTAAACTTTCCCCATAGACACTGTGATAGCGGTACACAGACGGTGCCTCGAGGGTCATCTCTGATGAAAGATGTGTTTGTTGCATGCTGAAAGGAGGACACTGGATTTGGGAGCTTTAACTCTAACTATAGGCCCCTATATGGGTCTCATTATTCAGACGGCTGGTCTGTAATATTCCAATTCTGGATAGCAAGGACCTGGGCATTCAAACAGTGCATTCAGAAAGTATTCAGAACCCTGCACATTTCACACATTTTGTTATGTTACAGCCTTATTCTAAAATGGGTTAAATGTATTATTTTCCTCACCAACGTACATACAATACACTATAATAACAAAGCAAAGACTGGTTATTTTTATTTGCAAATGTATAAAAAATGTTAAAAAAATATACACTGCTCAAAAAAATAAAGGGAACACTAAAATAACACATCCTAGATCTGAATGAATGAAATATTCTTATTAAATACTTTTTTCTTTACATAGTTGAATGTGCTGACAACAAAATCACACAAAAATTATCAATGGAAATCTAATTTATCAACCCATGGAGGTCTGGATTTGGAGTCACACTCAAAATTAAAGTGGAAAACCACACTACAGGCTGATCCAACTTTGATGTAATGTCCTTAAAACAAGTCGAAATGAGGCTCAGTAGTGTGTGTGGCCTCCACGTGCCTGTATGACTTCCCTACAACGCCTGGGCATGCTCCTGATGAGGTGGCGGATGGTCTCCTGAGGGATCTCCTCCCAGACCTGGACTAAAGCATCCGCCAACTCCAGTCTGTGGTGCAACGTGGCGTTGGTGGATGGAGCGAGACATGATGTCCCAGATGTGCTCAATTGGATTCAGGTCTGGGGAATGGGCTGGCCGGCCAGTCCATAGCATCAATGCCTTCCTCTTGCAGGAACTGCTGACACACTCCAGCCACACTCCAGCCACATTGTCTTGCATTAGGAGGAACCCAGGGCCAACCGCACCAGCGTATGGTCTCACAAGGGGTCTGAGGATCTCATCTTGGTACCTAATGGCAGTCAGGCTACCTCTGGCGAGCACATGGCCTGTGCGGCCCCCCAAAGAAATGCCACCCCACACCATGACTGACCCACCGCCAAACCGGTCATGCTGGAGGATGTTGCAGGCAGCAGAACATTCTCCACGGCGTCTCCAGACTGTCACGTCTGTAACATGTGCTCAGTGTGAACCTGCTTTCATCTGTGAAGAGCACAGGGCGCCAGTGGCGAATTTGCCAATCTTGGTGTTCTCTGGCAAATGCCAAACGTACTGCACGGTGTTGGGCTGCAAGTACAACCCCCACCTGTGGATGTCGGGCCCTCATACCACTCTCATGGAGTCAGTTTCTGACCGTTTGAGCAGACACATGCACATTTGTGGCCTGCTGGAGGTCATTTTGCAGGGCTCTGGCAGTGCTCCTCCTGCTCCTCCTTGCACAAAGGCGGAGGTAGCGGTCCTGCTGCTGGGTTGTTGCCCTCCTACGGCCTCCTCCACGTTTCCTGATGTACTGGCCTGTCTCCTGGTAGCGCCTCCATGCTCTGGACACTACGCTGACAGACACAGCAAACCTTCTTGCCACATCTCGCATTGATGTGCCATCCTGGATGAGCTGCACTACCTGAGCCACTTGTGTGGGTTGTAGACTCCGTCTCATGCTACCACTAGAGTGAAAGCACCGCCAGCATTCGAAAGTGACCAAAACATCAGCCAGGAAGTATAGGAACTGAGAAGTGGACTGTGGTCACCACCTGCAGAATCACTCCTTTATTGGGGGTGTCTTGCTAATTGCCTATAATGTCCACCTGTTGTCTATTCCATTTGCACAACAGCATGTGAAATTTATTGTCAATCAGTGTTGCTTCCTAAGTGGACAGTTTGATTTCACAGAAGTGTGATTGACTTGGAGTTACATTGTGTTGTTTAAGTGTTCCCTTTATTTTTTTGAGCAGTGTATATAATATCTCAATTACATAACAATTCAGACCCACTTTACTTTACTAACCTCGAGTATTATTGGGTGTGATGCTACAAGCTTGGCACACCTGTATTTCTCCCATTCTTCTCTGCAGATCCTCTCAAGCTCTGTCAGGTTGGATGGGGAGCGTTGCTGCACAGCCATTTTCAGGTCTCTCCAGAGATGTCCGATCAGGTTCAAGTTCGGGCTCTGGTTGGGCCACTCAAGGACATTCAGAGACTTGTCCCAGCCACTCTTGCATTGGCTGTGTGCTTAGGGTCATTGTCTTGTTGGAAGGTGAACCTTTGCCCCAGTCTGAGGTCCTGGGTGCTCGGGATCAGGTTTTCATCAAGGAGCCCCCTATAATTTGCTCTGTTAATCTTTCCCTCGATCCTGACTAGTCTCCCTGCCACTGAAAAACATCCTCAAAGCATGGTGCTGCCACCACCATGCTTCACCGTATGGATGGTATTGACCAGGTGATGAGCAATGCCTGATTTCCTCCAGACTTGACATTCAGGACAAAGAGTTCAATATTGGTTTCATCAGACCAGAGAATCTTGTTTCTGATGGTACGAGAGTTCTTTAGGTGCCTTTTGGCTTTCGTCTGTCCACTCTACCATAAAGGCCTGATTGGTGGAGTGCTACAGAGATGGTTGTCCTTCTGGAAGGTTCTCCCATCTCCACAGAGGAACTCTGGAGCTCTGTCAGAGTGACCATTGGGTTCTTGGTCACCTCCCTGAACAAGGCGCTTCTCCCCCGATTGCTGTTTGGCCGGGCGGCCAGCTCTAGGAAGAGTCTTGGTGGTTCCAAACTTCTTTCATTTAAGACTGATGGAGACCACTGTATTCTTGGGTACCTACAATGCTGCAGAAAGTTTGATACCCTTCCCCAGATCTGTGCCTCGACACAAGCCTCTACAGACAATTCCATCAACCTCATGGCTTGTTTTTTGCTCTGACGTGCAGTCAACTGTGGGACCTTATATAGACAGGTGTGTGCCTTTCCAAATCATATTCATCAAATTTACCACATGTGGACTCCAATCAAGTTGTAGAAAGATCTCAAGGATGATCAATGGAAACAAGATGCAACTGTGCTTAATTTCATGTCTCATAGCAAAGGGTCTGAATACTTATGTAAATAAGGTATCTTTTTTTAAATTATTATAAATTAGCAAAAATTTCTAAAACCCTGTTTTCTTTTTGGCATTATGGGTATTGTATGTAGATTGATAAGGAACATTTTTATGTAATCCATTTTAGAACAAGGCTGGAACGTAACAAAATTCGGGAAAGGTAAAGGGGTCTGAATACTTTCCGAATGCACTGTAAGAGTACAAGAGCAATATGTGAACCTGCCGGGATAAGAGGTCACAATCCTGTCCTTCATACACCAACCTATCATTAACTAATACAGTACAGTGCATTCCACAAGTGCCAAGTCATCCACAGCAGCAATACATTCCAGGTAAACCATTAAAGTAAAGAAGTTATGGATCAATTCAATAAAATCTGCAATGGTGTATTTAGCCTACACATTAGCTTTTTTGTAGACACAGCTTTTTTGTAGTTGGGAATTACCACAGTAAAGGAATTACACTGACTCAGATGTTTAATTCTAAAATGTATGCTAAACAAAAAAAAACACATTTCAAAGATTAACAAACCATACAACTATGCATAAGGACTACTTAGAACAATTTAAAATAACATTTCACTAAAACACATTTACTGGAAGAACCGTGCAGATGCAATTTTCAATTTCTTTTTTTACCTTTCTGTTTTTGTGTGACTATGTTTCCCAGAATTAAGAACCAATGATGTCTGCAGAAAGAATGGGTGTCAGCTATGACATGACCCCTTGTGTTTGAAAAAAAAACAACAGTTTGGTTATTGAAATACAGTGGGTAAAGTGGATTTACATCATGGGTCATTGACCTATAATATTCAGAAATGCATAATTATGGATATGAATATCATTCTATTCATGGCAGGGGTCACGTTATAGTTCAGAAATAAGCATTTTCAAAACGCAGACCATTTTATTTATTTATCCGTTATTTTACCAGGTAAGTTGACTGAGAACACGTTCTCATTTGCAGCCACGACCTGGGGAATAGTTACAGGGGAGAGGAGGGGGATTAATGAGCCAATTGTAAACTGGGGATTATTAGGTGACCGTGATGGTTTGAGGGCCAGATTGGGAATTTAGCCAGGACACCGGGGTTACCACCCCTACTCTTACAATAAGTGCCATGGGATCTTTAATGACCTCAGAGAGTCAGGACACCCGTTTAACGTCCCATCCAAAAGACGGCACCCAACACAGGGCAGTGTCCCCAATCACTGCCCTGGGGCATTGGGATATTTTTTTTAGACCAGAGGAAAGAGTGCCTCCTACTGGCCCTCCAACACCACTTCCAGCCGCATCTGGTCTCCCATCCAGGAACTGACCAGGACCAACCCTGCTTAGCTTCAGAAGCAAGCCAGCAGTGGTATGCTGCTGGTAAAAACAATCTGTGTTTTAAACCATTTCACCTGTTTTATATTCCGCTGAAAATTAAGCTATTTTCTTCAGATGACAACAGAAGTGCAACGCTATTACATTCTGACCACACCGCTATTCAATTATTGCACCCACACTGCTTGGGTGCGCCAACGAGCGTCTGCGTTGCCAAGCGCTAAAATAGAAGAAAGTTATATTTGTGACTCTGAACGCAGTGCAAGTCCTGCCTCTCCCATCTCCTCCTTGGTTTATAGAAGCAGATACCCACGTGCCATCTCCTCATTGGTTATACCCACGTGGGTGATTGAAAGATCTGAGTTCGGTCGGTCGTCATGGTAACTATGAAAGTTAGATACCAATCGCTATATAAAGTCCAAAGAAGAAAAGGCCTGCTGGAAGGAGGAGAGATGACTAGAAACGATTCGGTTGGAACGTTTTATGTGTGGATCAATTGTCGGCGTAGAGGACCTTGTGCATTTCAGGTAAAGTAACAACTCAACGTTTATATCCCAGGACAAATTAGCTAGCAACAGTAAGCTAGCTAAATAGGTCAAATTAGCTAGTAACTGCAAGCTAAATTGCCATAAATGTTTAATGCTTTTAGACCTGTCCCCAAATTAATCCAATTTGTTAAGAGTTTGTTTTGATATTTTAACCTGCATGTCATAATCGTGTTTGGTGTGCGCAAAATTAATTTGCACGCGGCCGGTTTGGGTATGGTGTTAGAATAGCAGCCACACAAGTAAATGAGCATACAATGATAAAGCAAGGTTTATTTTGCAAAACCTATGCATGGCCATAATATTTATAATGTTAATCATAGAAATAATGTAGCCAGATACATTGTAATGTTTTTTTTAAGTTAATCTTGCATTTTGCTGGAGAAATGTAGACTACACCGAGAAAAGTACCAGAGAAAAGTTGCTACACACCAGCTAGAGCGCAGTCTGCTGATTGAAAGCCTGTTTGTGAATTCACATCCGAGTAGAGAAGTGCAACTGAAGCAATGTTTTTAATGTTCTGCGTGAAAAAACAGAATTCAGAGTTGACGCTGAACCCCTGCATGGGGATGTATCCTGAATAGGTACACAAAGGTAGAAATATGCAATATCCTTATTTTGCATATTATTGTAATGAGTTCCGCCCCTAAACAAGGCCACATATGTTTTGTCCTGACCAGACCAAATCTGAAACAATCATAGACATGCTTCGCAAGTTTGGACATTACAGTACAGCAAAGTAGAGCACACTAGAGTACAGCACAGTAGAGTTTATAGTAGTGTGCGCTACTGTAAAGTAGTGTACTTTTCTTTACTGTTTTCTACTGTGCTGTACAGTCCAAACTCAGATTTGGTCTGGCCAGGGCGGACTGACCAAATTTCAACGTCCATGGACATCCGGTATTTGTCGGTGATGAGTGGGCGAGGATGCTTGTTACAGTAGATGGAAACACAGGGTAGGTGTCAGTAAGGGCTGGGACAGGTGACATCTGGAGAGACAGAGAGACAAGAGACAGAGAATGCAAGGGAAAGGTTGTCCAGACTGTTTTCAGTCTTGCTTTGATCACCAGACGACAGAAAGATAAAATAACTGTTCTGAACTGAATAACAGTATGCCAGTGGAAGGGAGAACAGTAGCAGGTGACCCAACTGTGGTTTGGTGACCACAATTTTGTAACAGAGTTAAGAGTTTTAGTCACATGATAATTCATAAACAAACTTGATATCAGTAACAACACTAATTAATTGGTATGTCTACCTTTACTTGTTACTTCTGTGAACTTTCATTATCCTCCCTCAAAAGGGAGAGAAATTTTAAAATATCTTAGACCGATGTAATTCCGTTACCAAAAACGCGCAAGGCAAGGTAAATCATTTCTCGAAAACAAAATATAAGTTCTGATGTTAATTAGTTAAATAATGGTTAAATAAAATATAAAGTTGGCAGGGGTCTTTACTTTCACATTGTGTTTTGATGCATTTCCAATACCTTTTAAGACTTTCTGATAGATATTGTCGAAGACCCATTTTCCGTCTATTTGACCAGAAAACAAAGCCTTTGCGTATCCCTAATTCTTAGGGTGGAATATGGTTGAAAAATGTATATATGCCTTACTTTCTAAAAAAATAGACTCGGCTTTCATTTGAAATGCTCCCATGTCATTTGAAAAGGACCCATGTTGATGGTCATGGGTCCTTTTATTTGGAAATGACCATATGCTTTCAGTTTAGGTGAGTACAGGGATAGTAGTTTGTAAACAAACAATGTAAACATTGCTTTGGTGGGTTTGATTGAATTCCAAGCCTTGGGTCACATGGAAATGTACAAAAGATACAGCAGAACAGTCATTAACCAATCCATCAGTCAAGTTGTGTCTCTGTACGCTCTCCCCTCCCCGTCATAAGACAAATCTATAAAGCTCATCATATATAAAATATGCATAATGAAGAGATGTTTTTATTCATAGGAGGATAATCTAGTACAGTACAGGCACGGATCAAGGATTTCTTAAGTGATGAAGTAGTAAGGTCTATTTTAAGAGCTGCTGTCCCTCTTCCCTCCCCTCACCTACACTGACAGTGTAGCTACCTACACTTTCTTAACTTGACATGCTATAATGTTGTCATCTTTCTCCCTCTTTCTTTCTCCTTGAAAACACCTTTCCACTTAACTTGATTCGCCTCCTTATTTATTTCCTTCCTCGGTTACCTTGCTTTTCAGTGTCTCTGTCTCCTTCTCCATCAGCTCCCTCTCAGCTGAGTTAAGCAGGTCAGCAGGCTGCCGAGGAAAAAGCAGCACCAAGGAGAGCAGCCGCTCACTGCAAACACACTCACACAGAAACATGCATTTCTCTCACACACACCCACCCACCCACCCACCCACCTCTCTCACACCGTTCTGCATCTTCCTGGTGCATCAATAACATGTTCACTAGGCTTGGGCGAAATCCAGATTGTCATACACTACATGACCAAAAGTATGTGGACGCCTGCTTGTCCAACACCTTATTCCAAAATCATGGGCATTAATATGGAGTTGCTGCTATAACAGCCTCCACTTTTCTGGGAAGGCTTTCCACTAGATGTTGGAACATTGCTGCGGGGACTTGATTCCATTCATCCACAAAAGTATTAGTGAGATGGGGCACAGATGTTGGGCGATTAGGCCTGGCTCACAGTCGGCCTTCCAAATCATCCCAGGGTGGCAGTTAGCCTAGTGGTTAGAGCTTTGGGCCTGTAACTGAAAGGTTGCTGGTTCAAATCTCAGACCCACCAAACTTTACAGTTGGCACTATGCATTGTGTCAGGTATCGTTCATCTGGCATCCCCCAAACCCAGATTTGCCCATTGGACTGCCAGATGGTGAAGCGCGATTCATCCCTCCAGAGAACACATTTCCACTGCTCCAGAGTCCAATGGCGGCGAGCTTTACACCACTCCAGCCGACGCTTGGCATTGCACAGTGGTTTTAGGCTTCTCTGAGGCTGCACGGCCATAGAAAACCATTTCTTGAAGCTCCCGACGAACAGTTATTATGCTGACGTTGCTTCCAGAGGCAGTTTGGAACTCTGTAGTGAGAGTTGCAACCAAGGTCAGACGATTTTTACGAGCTATGTGCTTCAGCACTTGGCAGTCCAGTTCTGTGGGCTTTTGTGGCCTACCACTTCGCGGCTGAGCCGCTGTTGCTCCTAGACGTTTCCACTTCACAATAACAGCACTTACAGTTGACCGGGGCAGCTTTAGCAGGGCAGAAATTTGACCAACTGACTTGTTGGAAATATGGCATCCTTTGACGGTACCACATTGAAAGTCACGGAGCTCTTCAGTACTGGCCATTCTACTACTGTTTGTCTATGGCAATTGCATGGCTGTGTGCTCAATTTTATAGACCTGTCAGCAATGGGTGTGGCTGAAATAGCCCAAATCCACTAATTTGAAGGGTTGTCCACATACATTTGTATATATAGTGTACCTTCATACTGACCTTGTGCCATGTCGAGATATTCGGTAATACCGGCACTGAACACAAAGAACGCTGTTTTCAAACCCATTAGCATTGCTAACCTTCGGATTACAGACTAACATGTAAAATCCCATAGAGAATGCTATCGAGCGCATTGCGAACATTTTGTACAGTTTCTGACCTAAACTATACAAGTAACAAAAAAATTATAGTCACCGTTTTCTGAAAGCACAAATCAAATTTTAGCCAGCAAGGCTCTTAAACCAGAAGGGGATTCTCTGCTGTTACCAAGCAAATGCTTGATTTTGGAAGACACTAACTAGCTACTAAATAACAAACCAAATGCACAACTGCAGAGCATTTAGCACATTTTAGACAGTCAGCTTAATAGTTAAAAGATATCTGGCTAGCAAACATTTAGTTGTGAATTCCATACTGTAATTAGATCACCTGGTGCCTGCTGCACAACAGTGAATAACTCACAAGGATTCAGTCTCTAGTTGTTGTGTGCTTGTAAACAAACACCACGTGACACGTGACTGAGGACTACCATAATCTTCATAATAACATGACAGGTGAAATGAAGAACACAATGTTCTTTCTCTCCTAATGTATTGCACAAGTTGACTGCAGGTATTTACTTAAAAATGTATAAATAAATAAATAGTTAATGGTATTGAAAAAAACATCCTGTGGCTTTTTCCACAGGATGATTTTTCAGTAACATGGAAGTAGACCACAGAGCCGCTGACAAAGTTGGTTATACCATAAGTAAACAATCACCCGTTACGGACTGAAAGGTGTCATGATTAGGGCCCTAGCCAGGAGGTTACGTTAATTTTTCCTAGCCAGGCGGACACATGTACTGGCCCTAGTCATAGTGATGTCAAACGTTTTCTAACCACAAAGCTGATCAACATTCAGAGTGAATACTAACCTATAAACTAACCAGCCATAATATACCTGTTCCGTTGGGAGGGAGCTGTGCTACAGAACAACTAGCATCTGTGGTTGTCCACAAGATCCAATGATTACAGAGTCCACCTTACACTTAGAGTGATTATGGACTGCTCTGGCAACAACATAAAAGTCTGGCCCTCTCAGAGTGACAGTGAGATGTTGACTGTGATGAGTGGAGTTGCTCCCTCAAGTCCAGAGTTCTTCCATCCTGGTTAGTAGGAACCAAAGGTGTGCAGGCTTTTGTTCCAGATGAGTGCTAACACATTAAAATAAAAAAAAAGGTTTTGGTGATATATTGATTAGTTGAGTCAGGTGTGTTAGTGCTGGGCTTTAGCAAAAGTCTGCCCTTCACATTCTGTGAGTCTTCAGACCCAGGATTGAACAACATTTAATTTCTCCAGTCCACTACCTCCAGTAAAGGTAAATGGACAGACTGGAATCCCAGACCAGCCAGGCTTAGCCCAGCAGTGACTCACCTCAGGGAGGGCACACACCCAGGGCCCTGTCCACCACACCGTCAGCTCTCCAACAGGCCCAGCACTGTTCAGAAAGGCCACTGTGCCTACCATTACACAAACAAGGGCAGGGGAACATGGCATCATGCCTAATAAACCACTCATAAATAAAACACACTAAATCAACCATCCCAATGACCCCATGTACACCCATATTTAGTAGAGGTCGACCGATTATGATTTTTCAACGCCGATACTGATTATTAGAGGACCAAAAAAGCCGATACCAATTAATCGGCCGATTAAAAAAAAAAAAAAAAATTGTAATAATGACAATTATAACAATACTGAATGAACACTTATTTTAACTTAATATAATACATCAATAAAATCAATTTAGCCTCAAGTAAATAATGAAACATGTTCAATTTGGTTTAAATAATGCAAAAATAAAGTGTTGGAGAAGAAAGTAAAAGTGCAAAATGTAAGAAAGCTAACATTTAAGTTCCTTGCTCAGAACATGAGAACATATGAAAGTTGTTGGTTCCTTTTAACATGAGTCTTCAATATTCCCAGGTAAGAAGTTTTAGGTTGTAGTTATAGGAATTCTAGGACTATTTCCCTCTATATACCATTTGTATGTCATTAACCTTTGACTATTTGATGTTCTTATAGGCACTTTAGTATTGCCAGTGTAACAGTATAGCTTCCGTCCCTCTCCTCACTCCTCCCTGGGCTCGAACCAGCAACACAACGACAACAGCCACCATCGAAGCAGCGTTACCCATGCAGTGCAAGGGGAACAACTACTAGAAGGCTCAGAGCGAGTGACGTTTGAAACGCTATTAGCTAGCCATTTCACATCGGTTACACCAGCCTCATCTCTGGAGTTGATAGGCTTGAAGTCATAAACAGCGCAATTTTTTTTATTTTACCTTTATTTAACTAGGCAAGTCACTTAAGAACAAATTCTTATTTTCAATGACGGCCTAGGAACAGTGGGTTAACTGCCTGTTCAGGGGCAGAACGACAGATTTGTACCTAGTCAGCTCGGGGATTTGAACTTGCAACCTTCCGGTTACTAGTCCAACGCTCTAACCACTAGGCTACCCTGCCGCCCCGCTTGACGCACAATGAAGAGCTGCTGGCAAAACGCACAAAAGTGCTGTTTGAATTCATGTTTACGCTCCTGCTTCTGCCTACCACCGCTCAGTCAGATACTTAAGATACTTGTATGCTCAGTCAGATTATATGCAATGCGGGACACGCTAGATAATATCTAGTAATATCAACCATGTGTAGTTAACTAGTGATTATGATTGATTGTTTTTTATTAGATAAGTTTAATGCTAGCTAGCAACTTACCTTGGCTTACTGCATTCGCGTAACAGGTAGTCTCCGTGGAGTGCAACGAGAGAGAGCCAGGTCGTTACTGCGTTGGACTAGTTAACTGTAAGTTTCCAAGATTGGATCCCCCGACTTGACAAGGTGAAAATCTGTCGTTCTGCCCCTGAACAAGGCAGTTAACTCACCGTTCCTAGGCCATCATTGAAAATAAGAATGTGTTCTTAACTGACTTGCCTAGTTAAATAAAATAAATAAATAGGCAAATCTGCGCCCAAAAATACCGATTTCCGATTGTTATGAAAACTAGAAATCGGCCATTCCGATTAATTGGTCGACCTCTAATATATAATGTAAATACACCTACATACTGGAAATGACCCAGCGCCTCCTCAAGAGCCAACATTCTGAAATTGTGGAGGGAGGTAAGCTTTCTGGAATTTATTCAGGATTCATGAAGACAATCAACAGATCTGCAACAATCCACAGTAGTAGGCCTACATACAGTTCTCAAGGAGCTATAATATAAATCAAAACTGTTCATTACGGGACAAGTTTAAGATTACAACCACTAACCATTTCACCTTATATCCCTGGCTGGCAGGTCACCTGAATGATGATGGTTAAAGGCTCCCCTCTCCATCCCCTAGTCAGGAGCCAGGGCTGAGCACTCCTCTACCTGCCAGCCAGTGGTGAAGGAACCAGTGTAGTGTGTTGCCTTTCATTAGTAATTTATGAGCCATTCGAAAAGCAGAGAAAGGTAAAGGGGACAGGAAACTAACAGGGGCAGGGCAAGAGAAAGTGAGAATTAGCCTGGCGTGGTCATTTCTGGAAGTTACTCATCAAAAACACTGATCTGGGGTCAGGTGTCTAATTCCTCGAACTGCACAAACACCTCTGGTACGATTCTACCAAACTGATCAGTAAACAGGTGGCTTTCCTTTGGTACAGATGGCAGACAGACATGTAGGGAGATCGGTGAATGAGTGAATGAATGAAGTACAAAAGCAGCTCTGCATTTTAAGGTTAGCTTGGGCAGGGTAAACTGATCCTAGATCTGCGCCTAAAGTAGGGCCCTATAAAATCGGTTATATATTTTGCCTGATTATATTTTGGTTCTCTCCCCAAAATCCCCTTTCTCCGTTTTGTTTTTCAAGGTTTCCGTTTCCCCAATATCAATCAAAAGCACCTTTTTTTTAATAGAAAAACTACTAAATTTGATTTTCTATGTGCACAAAAATGCTTAAATTACAGGAAAATCCAGGAAAAGTTTGAGAAATGTTAATTTAATTCCAGTGCACACCTAGAATGAGGCTGTTTAGTGTGTTTTGTAGAACACGTGATGGTGAAGTTTGCAAAAACAAATACCCACTCGATTGATGCAAATAATCATGATCTTATTCTGCCACATAAGCATAGGCTACTTTGTAGTTAACATTTAATTGAGAAGGTTTTTGGCAAACCTTTATCTACCAGAAGACTTTTCATTAGCATCATCGCTAACGGCTACACAAAGTGGCGCACATACACAAACTGGGAATTCGTTGCCTCCTTAGAAAGTTGCAGGAAATACGAATCACTATTGCAGTCGGTTTATGTCTTATGATAAACTTGGGCTGATTAATACATGTGTTGATTCCCTACTAAGTTCAATAAATGTTTTAATATTGTTGAATTCCGTTTTAAAAAGGGTAAGCAACAAACGCAACCACATGTAACATATGGATTTGCATTAGTTATTTATTCTATAAAACCGATCAGAATTCCGAAGAATGCCCAAGTCATGTCGAAAAAAGATTTTTCCGGGGTGGTGATGTAATATGGAGGACCCGGCAAGCCAGCCTATTCCCTATCATTTAAACTCTAACAGAAATACAGTAATTTCAAATTAAACCAATCATTTGCACTCATGACTTTTGGTTTCAATTACATTTTCAGCCAATTTACAACCAAATACTTTATGAATTTATTGTTACAAATCAACTTGCAAGGTTGCTAGCCAACTAGCCTGCTAATGTTAGCTCTACTAGTCTGATAACGTTATGCCCACATGCCTGCTAACATTACGTTAGCACTACATGAGTCTGCCAGTTGATATTAACACCTAGCTTACAGCTACATTAAAGTAAACCAAAGTTGTGGAAATACATGACACCATCTAACCAATACATAACACCATCTAATTATTATCAAAGAGGATTAGATATATGGAGTAATCTTAGCTAAACATATAACATTAGCTGGCTGGCTAGCTAGCTAGCTAGCTAGCTATTAGCCTAGCCAACCACCACGGTTATGGTCAGCAAGCTAGAACAACACAGCTAAAACATAACCACAAAGCAAAGAGAGCAGAGACGTACAGATTGATGGCTGGGGACCTGTGCAAAGCTGTCATCAAGGCAAAGGGTGGCTACTTTGAAGAATCTCAAAAATAAAATACATTTTGATTTGTTTAACACTTTTTTGGTTACTAAACTCAGCAAAAAAAAGACATGTACCTTTTTCCGGACCCTGTCTTTCAAAGATAATTCGTAAAAATCCAAATAACTTCACAGATCTTCATTGCAAAGGGTTTAAACACTGTTTCCCATGCTTGTTCAATGAACCATAAACCATTAATGAACCATGCACCTGTGGAACGGTCGTTAAGACACTAACAGCTTACAGACGGTAGGCAATTAAGGTCACAGTTATGGAAACTTAGGACACCAAAGTGACCTTTCTACGGGCTCTGAAAAACACCAAAAGAAAGATGCCCAGGGTCCCTGCCCATCTGTGTGAATGTGCCTTAGGCATGCTGCAAGGAGGCATGAGGACTGCAGATGTGGCCAGGGCAATAAATTGCAATGTCTGTACTGTGAGAAGCTTAAGACAGCGCTACAGGGAGACAGGATGGACAGCCGATCGTCCTCGCAGTGGCAGATCACGTGTAACAACACCTGCACAGGATCAGAACATCCGAACAGCACACTTGCGGGACAGATACAGGATGGCAACAACAACTGCCCAAGATACACCAGGAACGCACAATCCCTCCATCAGTGCTCAGACTGTCCACAATAGGCTGAGAGAGGCTGGACTGAGGGCTTGTAGGCCTGTTGTAGGCAGGTCCTCACCAGACATCACCGGCAACAACGTCGCCTATGGGCACAAACCCACCGTCGCTGGACCAAAAAGTGCTCTTCACTGACGAGTTGCGGTTTTGTCTCACCACGGGTGATGGTCGGATTCGCGTTTATTGTCGAAGAAATTAGCATTAAACCGAGGCCTGTACTCTGGAGCGGAATCGATTTGGCGGTGATCTGGGGCGGTGTGTCACAGCTTCATCGGACTGAGCTTGTTGTCATTGCAGGCAATCTCAACACAGTCGTTACAAGGAAGACATCCTCTTCCTTCATGTGGTGCCCTTCCTGCAGGCTCATCCTGACATTCCACCAGCAATACTGCTCGTTCTGTGCGTGATTTCCTGCAAGACAGGAATGTCAGGGTTCTGCCATGGCCAGCGAATAGCCCGCATCTCAATCCCCTTGAACACGTCTGGGACCTGTTGGATCGCAGGATGAGGGCCAGGGCCATTCCACCCAGAAATGTCTGGGAACTTGCAGGTGCCTTGGTGGAAGAGTGGGGTAACATCTCACAGCAAAAACTGGCAAATCTCATGCAGTCCATGAGGAGATGCACTGCAGTACTTAATGCAGCTGGTGGCCACACCAGATACGGACTGTTACTTTTGATTTTGACCACCCTTTGTTCAGGGACACATTATTCCATTTCTGTTAGTCACATGTCTGGGGAACTAGGTTCAGTTTATGTCTCAGTTGTTGAATCTGATGTTCATACAACTATTTACACGTTAAGTTTGCTGAGAATAAACGCAGTTGATAGAGAGAGGACTACAGTTGTGGGATTACAGTTGTGTCCTTCGGTTTTTTAGATGCTGTGCTTTCCCCAATAGTTATAGTTCAAAACTAGATGAAAAAAATGTATTAGTATGCTAATCACTGTAGTTAATACATGAGTTGATTCCTCTTTGAATCGTTACATGTAATTATGATCGCTATGCTCGCTCACTTAAATGACTGATGACAAATGTACATGCGATGCCATTGATCAAATCCATTCCAAGCATTCCTCCATTGCAAATTGATCTAGCCATTCACTTGATGCAGATTTTACTGACTGACCTAGCATATGGAATGTCCTTTGCCTTCTCTCACATTCAACATTTTCCAGTTTCCATAACATTACCTTAGAGGTTCTGAGAGTTATAAACACAATTCTAAGAACACAAAGCTGATCAGACATGATCAGATGTTGAATTGGCTAAAGAAGGAGAGGTTTAGTAGCCAACTATGTGGTTACATTGTGCAGGTAGCCCAGTCTTGAAACTCAAACTTCGCTGAGACACGTGCCAGTCAAGGTGGGGTGGTAATGAACCAAAGGTTGCAAGCATATAGTCTGTAACCAAGAGAGCATCATTGAACGTACTGGTAAACTCACCAGTGTGTCCCCCAGATTGTATCTTCAGATGGACACTGAAGGCCCCAAAATCAGTATCCAGTGGCACCTAAAAACAAAATTTTTGATAGAAACTAATTGAAGATAAGATACAGGGCAACATATCTAGGCTGAGATGAGGGTGATATTAGGGGAAAAACCGCACGTGGGCAACTTGAGTACTGATGAGGTAGTGAAGTTGCTGTGCATCAGGAAATGGGTTCATTCAGAGCCAGATCAAAATCAAATGTACTTTTAGAGGGCTGAGAAGTGGGGTGGGGTTGTCCTCTCAGAGAGAGATAGAGACACTGAGGACAAAGTCACATTGGGACTGCTGGACAGGAATAGAATAGGGAGGGGGAAAGGCGTGTTGGGCAGGTTTAATAAGGGACTGACAGGCTGCAGTTCAATCAACCCCGGTCCGAGTAGCGTTCCAGGCCCTACTAAAGCCCACGAGCAAACTTTCACTCTAGAGTAAACTCACTGAACCTGTTTCCTTCCAGTCCCCCTCTAACACACTTTAAGGGCATGTGCTCAAAGGGGACTGCCTCGAAAACCGTGGGCTATGGACTCTGCCTTCTCTGTAACAGGCAAGACACTGCTTACGCTGTAAATCAAGTTTTCCACCATGTAAACGCTAGGCGTGGGAGGTGGGGAACTATGAACTTGTGTGCGAGTGGGTATCCCCTGCTTCCCCTCCCTAAGCTATCAAACTCAGGTTTAAATCAATAGATGAATGGGGAAGGCCCCCTCAAGTTGTCTCTCCAAAGACAAACAAGCGATAGGTTACCTCACCAGTGCCAGGGTCACCAGAAAAAGAGCATGGGAAGGGAGTGGGGGGCCAAGCTACTACCTAGGTTAAAGTTACTAGATTCAAGTAAGAGTCCAAATTACAGACAACCACCCCCACCATCATAATGATCCCTACTAGGCTTCAAGACACGCACACTCACTGACTTGTACCTGCAAATGCCAGCACAAACTTTTCACACATGCTCACCGGTAAAACAGCGGCATGCCCTTTGACTGGACCAAGTGCTCATGAGCTCTAATACATATTTGCAACATGCATCTCATAATCCCGGAATCACCCACAAACACTCAGCTTGACTGACACATAAAACAGCACCTCTTCACACAGTCAGTATTTTGGTGACCAGTCAACACCAACTTGCTGCACTTCAGTTATGTCAAGGTTCGATACAATGAAGTTAGTCAGTCAGTCCGTCAGTCCATTCACAACAGCGTGTCACTCTGCTACCGGTACCAAAATAAATCTTGAACAGAGCTTTTCTCTCACCCCAAATTGAGAGGGAAAGAGAACTAGAGAGGGGGGTGTACAGGCCAACAACATGGAGCTATGGTATGGAGGGATGTAATGCACATTTCAAATTGGTATTTCAATATCTTGGCAAGAGAATGTATCACAACTGTGTATTCAGCAAAGCTTTTGACCAAATAAATGTGTCATTGTCACATGCAGTCAAATGCTCATAATGTGGTTCAGAATGCTAAATGGAAATCATCCATGCAACTTGGAAATACAGCATTTACAGAGAATCATCCATTTGAATGCTCCAAATGTATGAGGACATGCAAAACTACAAGACAGAATCATGACTCGGTAGCTTAGAGACAATGTCAAACTGCACCCAACCTTTCACCTAAAAACTAACGAGGGAATGATTTTTCGGGTTAGGGTTAACAAACGATGGACGTGGATGAGGGATACATTCATTAAGATCAAAATACATCAAATTCTGATGGCGTACAAATCTTAACGACATATGCATTAACATGTAATAACTGTTTCACTTCGGTGCAGTGGTAACAGTAAGAGAATGAAGACAACATGGTAAGGACAGGGGAAAGTGAATCCATTTTGAACCGGCATTTCTACTTCAGCACCACAGCAAGGGCTTGCTCATAATGCTACATGGAAATCAAGGGTGTAGGCACTGAGATTTATCCAGGGTATGACTTTGCGACAAAGGTTATTCAAAATGGAAAATATACTCCAACAAATGCACTCTAACAGACTGCTTTTCATAGTCTTAGGTGGCAATTTCATCAGAAACTGCATGTCACTCCCAATTCACACACGTGTGAACGTATGAAGATCCAAGGGTTGTAATGTCATCCTTCATACCGAAATCAAAACATATATAATTATGACATTCTTTAATGTATTGTTTTTTCTTGAATCACCATCCACAGCCTTCAGAGATTACAATACCCTTCCTCACTGTCTTGCTGTGAATTCTAAAATGCAGCGATGCAGTGGCTTTTGGGCATTCTCTTCAAAATATTTGCATTGGCTAGTTAAAGAAAACACTGCAGATAAAATTAGGCCGGAGTGATTTAGAATATGGCATCCATCATTTCTCAATTTTACCACGAGTAGGAACAGTGGCTGTGTGATGCATTGAAAAGGGAGGATATCCCAGTCATACATCAAATCGTAATAAGTCCATGATGAGGCATGCTCATCGACAGCTTACATGGCCAACACTGCCCATACTAATATTGAGACTACTGGGCAGGGTGACTTCTGATAATCCTACGTCATTCCTACATTGCAACTGAGAATGTGATTTCTAAAAGATGTTAAAGGATAGTCTGAACTAGCCTCGGATACATTGTAGCTGTCTATCGCAGTTTTCCATCATGGCGAATCACAACCAACGTTGAGGATCTACATTGCAAGGCATCACTACGGGGAAAATGTAGCTACTAGCTAAATTGTCCACAACGTATACGAATCGATAAATAATGTTACAAGCCAAGTGAATGTCCTGTACAATTAACTAGCACCATTGTGATTGAAAAATTGCATATTGATGCTGAGGTTGGAGGACATGGGAGGGTACAGAAGGTGCTGTTTGTATGGATGTCAGTTTATCATCATGGTCTTCTTCAAACACATAACGACTGATGACAAAAACGGCATCTTCACAACAAATGAGTTAAAACCCAGTGAGTGAATAAACCAAGCTTATCTCTTACCTCAGGCGGTGGTTCGTTTCCAGCTTCCCGGAGCAGCCATTATCAGCATTCCCTCTCTCCCTCCGTCCTAGCCTCCACCACAGGTACCGGGCAAAATAACAACCGGCAAAACCAATCCCCCCCCCCACCCCCAAACTGTCACCCCTCTGATGGGTGAGATATTCTAATAACGAGAGGGTAGTGTCGTTTTTGCAATAAATCCCCGTCAAAACTCGGGTCTTCAGTGAGGTTAGTCTCCAAAGCGCAGTCCAGCAAGAGCGCAGGATGAACTCGGAGGTTCGGCACCGTCCGCCCGGCGCAGTGCAAGCTAGCTAATTGAACAGTTCACAGGTAACATATGTGGTGGTACCGCTTGGGGTAGCATGGCAATGGCTAGGTTGTCATCCAAAATAGACCGTATCTCGCCGTTGATTGTTGATTCTTTCGTGGCCTCTATTTTCACTCAGGAAACCATGTAGCAAACTGGCAACGTTGGGTTTATCGTAGCTGCTGAGTCTGGGAGGCTAGCTAACGTTAGCTGGCTAACTAGCTAGCTTTCACTGTAACAGTTACTACTAATATCCAACTACGTGTTGCATGTTATGGTGAACGGAAAGGTGGAGGGGATGAGTGTTTAAATAAAATAAAAAATACGATTAAAATAAATTTGGGGTATTTCCGGTGCACCGCTATAACTAGCGATGTGCATTCGCAAGGGACCCCCCCTCTCTGGCCGTTAATCTCGATCACACCACAGACTGCACTAGCTATCGCTTAGATGAGGGTCTGCACGAAAAGCGCGCCCTCGACACGAAGCTCGTTCCCGCCTGTTTGAGTTGCATTCCCCCTACAAAATGGCCGCCAAAACAAACCTGCGACAGTCAAACTACTACCACCCTTGGTGTGAAATTAAACATCACATGGAAAGCCTGTTCATAATCTAACGCAGCGGTAATACATTTTTATACAAACTACCTCGGCATTTAAACTGGTTTTAAATGTGATTATAGGGTAAGTTAGCTAAGGTAGCTACCAAGCCAACGTTGCTAGCTAGCCGTAACATAGCTCGTGCATGTTTCCTGAACAACAGCCAACCTTGACGTTATCACCAGCACCTTAACGAACAAGCTAAAGGAGTACATTTAGATTCACGGACATGCCGTTACATATGCTCTTAATATTGGTAAATTAGAAATAGCACCTAGTTCAAACATGTGCTTAACTCGCATGACTGTATAAAGTTACCTAATTTTCTGAAGAACTATCGGCACCCAACTAGTTACCAGTTAATCATATCGCATCGGCTAACCGTCAATCATGTTCAAATTACCCGCCTCTTTCGCGCGTTGACGAAAACCATTGACCAATCTGTATGGTCATTCACTCACTCAAAATGGCGGCGGTCACCACTGGGATGAAAATTGTATTTTGTCGCACGAGCTGACAATCGGCGTGTCGGTTCTGTTTAAGTACTACTATAGCAGTTAGTCACCAGTACGGTTAGAAACAGTCATTTGGTAACGGTGGATATAATTTCGATATTATTCAGAAGCGCGTTCGCATGAAGTTAACCCATATCAAACTACACTGAACAAAATAAACACTACATTCAATTTTAGCGAGTTAATAAATGAACTGAAAATTAATTCAGCCCTAATCAATGGATTTCACAGGACTGAGCAGGGGCACAGCCATGGGTGGGTTTAGGCCCACTCATTAGCCAGGCCCAGCTAATCAGAACATGTTCCCCCAACAAAGGGGCTTTATTACAGACAGATATGCTCCTCAGCTGATCCCGCAGGTGTAGAGGTCCTGGGTACACATGGTCTGCAGTTGTGAGACCGGACATACTTGCTCAATTCTCTAAAACATTGAGGCAGCTTATGGTAGAGAATGACCATTCAATACCCTGGCAACAGCTGGTGGACATTCCTGCAGTCAGCATGCCAATTGCACACTCCCTCAACTTGTGCTTAGATTTCTGTTCAGTATAGTTCTGAGTGACCATTACTTATGGCATGACAACATATTGTTCCTCTGACCATGTCTTAAAAGCACAGAACTAAATAAAATATACAATCACATACTGTTTTAATAAAAAAGTCAAGGTACAAAATCACATTTAAGTCAAAGTGAAACATACATAGGTGTAAGCCAGTCTTGTTTTAACATCAAGGGGAAAATATAATGATAAACTGAAACAGTTCTTTACAAGCATTAGATTTCAAATGAATTTGAACAAAAAAACAAAGTTAAATCAATATATCAGGCTTTCCCTCTGTACACTACTTTACATGGCACTACAGAGTTAATTAGCGATGTGAATTCCACCCCGACACCCTCTCCCCAGACCCCAAAAAAACGTATGTACTTCTAAACCGTCCAAGCTCCGGAGACAGGAATACTAAAATGGTCAGTTTGGATATGGGTGTAAGCATGTGGGGGTCCAATCAGTGCCTTGCTAAATCCCAGTGCTGAGCACCCCCCATGGCAGAGGTGGATCCACAGAAAAAGTCACTATGCCACAGCTGCTAAGGGCCAGTTCACTTCTTATTCTTGGGAGCAGGTCTGTAGGAAGGAATATTTGATGAATTCATACTATAAAGACAAAACACATTCTACATGGTGGTCATGTCAGAATTCTCAAAATGCAGACCATATACAAAAATCAGCATTTTAAATTTAGTGAGTTTTGTTTGTTGCTTCAATAGTGACTAGGGGCATGCAACTATAGTTTTCCATCACAGAAAATATATTAAAGCAACACCTTCGGCACAAAATAGCTTAATTCATCAGACAACAGAAGTGCAATGCTATTTGGCTAGTAGCCACACAAGTAAATGTGCTTACAATGAAAAGGCAAGATATTTTTTGCTATGTTTATCATAGAAATAAGTTAGCCAGCTATATTTCCTAATGTTTTGCTTGACGTTTATCTTGCATTTTACCAGAGAAAGGTAGGTTACGCCAAGAAAGGTACCGGAGGAAAGTAGCTACACATCAGCCAAAACACTGTCTGAATATGTCATCCCGAGTGGAAAAGTGCAACAAACGAAATTAGTCTGAGCAGAAAATTGCAATAAGCAGTATTTTAGATCAACGTTTACAAAACGCAGCAAGATACTTGTTACGCGTTATTATTTCATTAACGTGACCCATGTATATTTAGAAACAAGCATTTCCTCACCTGTAGATTCCTACTACGATGGCGTGATCTCTCTCATACGGCTCCAATGTCAGCTGCTCCTGGGGCTTCATGTTTTCCGAGCCCATCTTCTTCACCTCCGCAGCAAACACAGCCTCCGGTGCTGCCGTTGAATCAATGCAGTTTGCCTGGAGGGAGACGAGACAAACGTACTTTAATCCCACCGCAACTGAGGCACTGGCCCCCAGTAACAGCAATCTAGGTTGCTCCTAAAATCAAAAGCTTTGCAGTTCAATGCAAAATGTTCAACGTCTAATATCTTAGTTTGCCTGCTTAAGAATAGTATTCCAGAAGATGGCACCACTAACACTAACTAATAACACCGTTTTTGAACAGTCTCAATGTTTTACCTTGATTGAGATGACAAAGTGCCCTCCGTTCTTAAGGAAATTGTGAGCGTTGAGTGCAACAATTCTGGTCTGATCAGGCTGGGCCACATCAGCGAAGATGACATCTACCATGCCTGCACAAAGAGGGTACAGCCAGAGCCTGTAAAATATACATAAACTTCCACAGTATTTTGGCATCAGTGTATGATTTTGATGACTTACCAACAAGCATGCGGTATTTGTGTGGATGCCGGGCATCCTCAATGATGGGAATGATGTTGGTTCTCTTTTTGGCAACATTGAGCAGATCACGTCCTGACCTGTGAGAGAACTCCACAGCATACACAAGACCCTCCTGCAAAACAGAGGAACAGTCTCATTACATGTACAGGGGTAAAGGACCACACTTCATTGTAATAGAAGTTAATTGTTCTAAACAAGACCATTATCGAGTAGCCCAACTAAACCAATGACAGTTCTGATTATGTGGAAAAAAAGTATACTCACAGGTCCAACGATGTCTGACACATGGGACACTGTCGTCCCTGATGCGGCACCCAGGTACATGACCTTCGAGCCAGGTTTGATGTGGATCTGATCAACTCCTCCCAAGATGGCTGCTGCCAGCTTTGACCGGAAAGGGTTCCACGCTCTGTACTCAATCTTCGTTTCTCCTTCCTCGACATTCATCCTTTTTTCTCCATACACGGACTCTCCAATCACCATGTTCTTTGTCACCAGGGCATCTTCCTTACCACGGCAGATGAACACTCCTGAGGGTGGGAAAAATGGAGACGTATGAAATTACAACACTCCAATATATTGGGAAGTTTACAGTTCAGAAGAAACATTTTGCACAGAGCGAGTGCTGCTGAACAACAAACAATAGTGCAACTACAGGCCTCTGCTGGAGACACCTTGTATTGCACAGCTCCAACTTTTCCACTCACCTTCATGTCTATGAGGCTCCACAGTGACTTTCCTGCCAGCCCCGAAGCCGCCACGTCCACCTCTACCCCTGGGGGTGCCACGACCACCTCCACGGCCTCTGAAGCCACCCTCGCCGCTTGGAGACCTAAATCCACCTCCTGTAACAGGGAAATAACAAGTAATGTCCAGTTCGCGCACAAATTAACCATGTGCAGTAAACAACTTTCATCCATGGCAATTGCACAAAACTTGATGTGTAGTCACATTAGGTTGTCTTGTGACCTCAAATATGTGATAATGCTCATCAGCCAGGTAAACTTACACGAGACGGAACAGGCATGTACCTATAACGTAAAATAAAATCTAGCTATGTTTGACTTACCACCACCACCTCTGCCTCTGAATCCTCCTCGTCCGCCTCTATCTCCAAAACCTCCCCGTCCACCACCTCTGTCTCCAAAGCTTCCTCTTCCCCGGAAGCCTCCTCTGCCTCCTCGATCACCACCCCGGGGGCTGAATCCTTAAAGAATATGATTTTTTTTTAGATTAACCTTCAAATGTATGGCACATGACATGGTGCAAACAAATGAATGAGATGCTTCAGATTGATGGTACATGTTATAGTATAGATTACTTCTAGAATCATAGATGCCAACAACTAATGCATGGTGGAATTGATACCCTAATAGCGGTTCAAATGGCTACAAAGAACTTGGAAATGGAATAGGATATTCAATATTTTTGAATGTCTAGGTGTTAAGTTTGCCAGCAAACTAGAAGACTGCATTTGAGCTTGAGTGGTAAACCAAAGATAATTGGGTAACCAGCATGACACGGCCGGCAATGAATATAGATAATGCAATGGGCTAGTTAGTGACCTGGTTACCAATGCTAGCATGTTGCGGGCACGTGTGCCAATAACGTTTGACCGATATTTGGCTAGGCACTCAAATCAAAAATCACGTTCAGGCAAAATAACAAGAATAGATGTGTTGGGTGCGAACCATAACTACATAGATTGCTTGAAAGCTAATTAGCTAACGTTAGTGCGTATGAACACGTGTTTAGGTTGTGCCATGCGGGCTGTACCATTGCGGAAAATGTGCATTAAATCACAGAAGAAGCAAAGACAGTCCAAATACTTTAATATTAATGATCAATAATGAAATTGAACACAAACAGGTCGTACGTGTAACTGTATAGTTAGCTACATGCACTATTTACTTGTCCCAAGTTGTGTGAGAGAAATCATGGCTAACGTTACTGCTCGCAACACCAGGCCGGAAGATGAAACTTCACAATAAAATTTGGCCTTCATAATAGTAAGACTTACGGGCATTTACATTATGTATCACCGTCTACTCAATTGGTCAAATAAACTTACCTGGTGTCATATTTGGTAAATTGCTGTGTTCTCAATCTAAAACAGCTCGAAATTTTTTTGCTCGGTCTTCTCTATCTTCCTCTTCTGAACACGCAGCACACACTACCTAGCAATGTGGCCATGCGTCATCAGACTCCTCCTTCCCATGATACACCACGGTCTGGGCGCTCATCTTTTTCAAGGGTGTCAGTAATTTCGGACTTTCTAGTCTTGAGCCCAAGACCACAGAGTTAAAAAAAAAAAAAATACTGCCTGCAGTCCTGACGGATCATAAAGTCATATGGCTGACTAAGAATGTGCAGTAATGATGATACGAAATACTCTATTGGGAACTGCTTAAATTAAAAATCTGCTCAGCCTGTACTACCTAAGGGAAACGGCTTGGTTTAAGAAAATGTGAGGTAGCTGAGCTCTCTAAGAAGCTTGATCTTAATTAGAAAGCTAAATTGAATGATTTACAGAATCAACTAGATATATTTTATGAGGAAAAAGCTAGAGGAGCCTCTATAAGATCCAGAAAATAATGGCTTGAAAAGAACAGCAGATACTTTAATTTGGAAAAGAGGAGAGGGAACTCAACACACTCCGGAAATGTAAGATTAATGGGGATAGAGTTATCAGATTTTACCACTAAATTAAGAGAATCTTTACTCCTTCGATAACAGTTTGAGTGACTAAGGATCTCTTTGATTTTATAGAGAATGTTAACTCAGTGAAGAATCCAATCGGTCTTGATGTCAAGATTTATCCATTATGGACATCCAATATGGGGTTGCTCAATTAAAAAATCTCCGGGTTGAGATGGATTAACCTCTGAATTTTACAAAACTTTCTCTGACAAAATAGCACCATTTTTACTTGAACAATGAGGTTATAAACCTGCCTCTCTGAAGCAATGGGTTATTACTCTTATACCTAAACCACACAAGGATTTTTTTTATTATTGGTGTCCAATCACACTCCTAGATAACGAATACAAAATTATAGCCTCAATCTTTGCGAAAAGGTTAAAATCGTGTTTGAATGATCTGATTGCTGAATGTCAATCAGGGTTTATGAAAGGGCACCATATATCTAATAATCTGAGGCTGGTGATAGATTTGGTTGAGTACTGTGATCTAGTGGATGACTTCCCTGTTGGATTGTCAGAAAGCATTTGATACCGTAAGTCACAATTTTATATTTGATTATCTTAAGCATTAAGTTTGGTCATTTTTTTGTTGATGCTATTATAACTTTATAATGGTTGCAATAGCTGTATCAAACTGTCATGGAACATCATCAAGGTAAACTTTCAGGATTGGTGGGTCCCCTGCCGGACGGTTGAGCTAACGTTGGCTAATGCGATTAGCATGAGGTGTAAGTAACAAGAACATTTCCCAGGACAGACATAGCTGATATTGGCAGAAAGCTTAATTTATTGTTAATCTAACGGCACTATCCAATTTAAAGTAACTATTACAGTGAAAGAATAACATGCTATTGTTTGAGGAGAGTGCACAGTTTTGAACACGAAGTTATTAATAAACAAATTAGGCACATTTGGGCAGTCTTGATACAAAATTGTAAACAGAATGGCAATGGTTCATTGGATCAGTCTGAAACATTGCACATACACTGCTGCCATCTAGTGGCCAAAATCTAAATTTAACCTGGTCTGGATTAATACATTATGGCCTTTCTCTTATATTTCAAAGATGGTACAAAAAAAAGCTGGTTCTTTCTTTGTATTATCTTTTACCAGATCTAATGTGTTATATTCTCCTACATCCCTTTCACATTTCCACAAACTGCAAAGTGTTTCCTTTCAAATGGTACCAAGAATATGCATATCCTTGCTTCAGGGCCTGAGCTACAGGCAGCTAGATTTGTGCATGTCATTTTAGGTGAAAATTGTGTGGAATACAAAGTTGTGTGGAATACAAAGTTGTCCAATCTCACCTTTTTTGTTAGTATCTCAAACATTATGCTCTTTAGTTTATCAAAGTCAATTTAAAGGCATGACATTCTAGGCCAGAGATCAAGATATTCCCAACTGGCACATGACGCATGTCATGGATATTGTGAAGCAGTTCTCTAAAATGTAAATAGTCCGGGTGGCCATTTGATTAGTTGGTCAGCAGTTTTGTGGCTTGGGGGAAGAAGCTTTTTGTCTTGGACTTGGCGCTCTGGTTCCACTTGCCGTGTGGTAGCAGAGAGAACAGTCTATGACTTGGGTGACTGGAGTCTGACAATTTTATTTGTCACATACACATGGTTAGCAGATGTTAATCCGAGTGTAGCGAAATGCTTGTGCTTCTAGTTCCGACAATTTTTTGTGCCTTTGTAACAGTATAACTTTAGACCGTCCCCTCGCCCATACCCAGAACCTCATCCTGGATGAGCTGCACTACCTGAGCCACTTGTGTGGGTTGTAGACTCCGTCTCATGCTACCACTAGAGTGTAGTACTCATGCTACCACTAGAGTGTAGTGCTGTACTCTAGTGTGCTCTACTTTGCTGTACTGTAATGTCCAAACTTGCGTAGAAGCATAGAAATCTATGATTGTTTCAGATTTGGTCTGGTTAGGACAAAACATATGTGGCCTTGTTTAGGGGCGGAACTCATTACAATAATATGCAAAAGTAGGATATTGCATATTTCTACCTTTGTGTACCTATTCAGGATACATCCCATGCAGGGGTCGCGTTAATGCTGAAAAAAATACAAAACGCATAAGAAATATTTTTCTGCGTTTTATAAACACAAATCTAATATGCTTTTATTGTAATTTTTGCTCAGCATCAGACTAATTTGTTGCTTCAGTTGCACTTCTCCACTTGGATGAGAATTCATGAGGGCATTCTATCAGCTCTAACTGGTGTGTAGCAACTTTTTTCCAGTACTTTTCTCGGTGTAGCCTACTTTTCTACAGTAAAATGCTAGATTAACTTCAAACAAACATTCTAAACTCATGTTAGCCAAATAGAGTTGCGCTTCTGTTGTCATCTGATGAAAATGAAGCTATTTTCTGCAGAATGTGTTGCACTGATGTATTTTCTGTAAAGGAAAATGATAGCTGCACGCCCCTGATCTTTCTATTGAAGCAAAAAAAAAACTGACTTTCAATATAAAATGTAGGTGAAATGTTTTAAAATGCTGATTTTTTTTATGGTCTGCATTTTGAAAATACAGAATTCTGAACTCTAACTTGACCCCTGCCATGAATAAAATGATATTCATATTTATAATTTTCTGAATATTACATGATGCAAATCCACTCAAAAACCAATATATATACAGTGCCTTGCGAAAGTATTCGGCCCCCTTGAACTTTGCGACCTTTTGTCACATTTCAGGCTTCAAACATAAAGATATAAAACTGTATTTTTTTGTGAAGAATCAACAACAAGTGGGACACAATCATGAAGTGGAACGACATTTATTGGATATTTCAAACTTTTTTAACAAATCAAAAACTGAAAAATTGGGCGTGCAAAATTATTCAGCCCCTTTACTTTCAGTGCAGTAAACTCTCTCCAGAAGTTCAGTGAGGATCTCTGAATGATACAATGTTGACCTAAATGACTAATTATGATAAATACAATCCACCTGTGTGTAATCAAGAGTCCGTATAAATGCACCTGCACTGTGATAGTCTCAGAGGTCCGTTAAAAGCGCAGAGAGCATCATGAAGAACAAGGAACACACCAGGCAGGTCCGAGATACTGTTGTGAAGAAGTTTAAAGCCGGATTTGGATACAAAAAGATTTCCCAAGCTTTAAACATCCCAAAGAGCACTGTGCAAGCGATAATATTGAAATGGGAGGAGTATCAGACCACTGCAAATCTACCAAGACCTGGCCATCCCTCTAAACTTTCAGCTCATACAAGGAGAAGACTGATCAGAGATGCAGCCAAGAGGCCCATGATCACTCTGGATGAACTGCAGAGATCTACAGCTGAGGTGGGAGACTCTGTCCATAGGACAACAATCAGTCGTATATTGCACAAATCTGGCCTTTATGGAAGAGTGGCAAGAAGAAAGCCATTTCTTAAAGATATCCATAAAAAGTGTCATTTAAAGTTTGCCACAAGCCACCTGGGAGACACACCAAACATGTGGAAGAAGGTGCTCTGGTCAGATGAAACCAAAATTGAACTTTTTGGCAACAATGCAAAACGTTATGTTTGGCGTAAAAGCAACACAGCTGAACACACCATCCCCACTGTCAAACATGGTGGTGGCAGCATCATGGTTTGGGCCTGCTTTTCTTCAGCAGGGACAGGGAAGATGGTTAAAATTGATGGGAAGATGGATGGAGCCAAATACAGGACCATTCTGGAAGAAAACCTGATGGAGTCTGCAAAAGACCTGAGACTGGGACGGAGATTTGTCTTCCAACAAGACAATGATCCAAAACATAAAGCAAAATCTACACTGGAATGGTTCAAAAATAAACATATCCAGGTGTTAGAATGGCCAAGTCAAAGTCCAGACCTGAATCCAATCGAGAATCTGTGGAAAGAACTGAAAACTGCTGTTCACAAATGCTCTCCATCCAACCTCACTGAGCTCGAGCTGTTTTGCAAGGAGGAATGGGAAAAAATTTCAGTCTCTCGATGTGCAAAACTGATAGAGACCTACCCCAAGCGACTTACAGCTGTAATCGCAGCAAAATGTGGCGCTACAAAGTATTAACTTAAGGGGGCTGAATAATTTTGCACGCCCAATTTTTCAGTTTTTGATTTGTTAAAAAAGTTTGAAATATCCAATAAATGTCGTTCCACTTCATGATTGTGTCCCACTTGTTGTTGATTCTTCACAAAAAAATACAGTTTTATATCTTTATGTTTGAAGCCTGAAATGTGGCAAAGATTGAACTCATCACTTCTGGAGGAAACCTGGCACCATTGCTACAGTGAAGAATGGTGGTGGTAGCATCATGCTGTAGGAAAGTTCTTCAGGGACTGGGAGACTAGTCAGGATTGAGGGAAAGATGAACGGAGCAAAGTACAGATAGATCCTTGATGAAAACCTGCTCCAGAGCGCTCAGGACCTCAGACTGGGGAGAAGGTTCACCTTTCAACAGGACAACGAGCCTAAGGACACAGCCAAGACAATGCAGGTGTGGCTTCGGGACAAGTTTCTGAATGTCCTTGAGTGCCCAGCCAGAGCCCGGACTTGAACCCGATTTAACATCTGTGGAGAGACCTGAAAATAGCTGTGCAGCGACGCTCCCCATCCAACCTGACAGAGCTTGAGAGGAACTGCAGAGAATGGGATTAACTCCCCAAATACAGGTGTACTAAGCTTGTAGTGTAATACCCAAGAAGACTTGAGGTGTAGTCTCTGCAAAAAGGTACTTCACAAAGTACTGAGTAAAGGGTCTGAATACTTATGTAAATGTGATTTTTCTGTTATTTTGATACATTTGCAAAAATGTCTAAAAAGCTGTTTTTGCTTTGTCATTATAGGGTATTGTGTGTAGATTGATGATGATTTAATCCATTTCAGAATAAGGCTGCAACATAATGTGGAAAAAGTCAAAGTGTCCGAATGCACTGTACAGAAAGAACTTGAATTGTTGTAGCTGTTTGTATTGTTGTCCTTCGGTGGCTAGCTAGCTACCTAAAATTGTCCCTTTCCTAAATTAGCCATGGATAGAGATAGGGATTTGTATTTGTGGTTTTACTTAATTCTCCCTACTGGCCAATGATTATAACAGTGTTTCTGATTCAACCATTAATACATACATTGTTGTGCCCCTGGCCTGAGAGGATGGAAGTTCAATATGTAGCTAGATGTAAAAGGCTAATGTTAACTAGCTAACGTTTCCCATGAATGAAAGTTAGGCTAGCGAGCAAACATTTTAGCTCGGTAGTTTAGGACAACAAAAAATGAAAGCTTGTACTGTATGACAGAGAGATAGACCGTTTGGTCAACATGAAAGAGAAGAGGATGGCATTGGTGTTTCTCTACAAGTAGGGTCAACATGATTTTTATACTTGCACACAGAAATCAGAACCATTGACAGCCAATTCATATGTAGCTTGTGTTGATTTGGATTAAATTGTTTTTGGTATCTTTTAGTTGTCACTTTATTAGACTAAGCAGAGTTGATTTTATGATTTTGAAATGTTTAAGTTTAAATGGTGCTGGTATAATGGAGGCAGCTCCTGTTTTCTTTGCGGCTTGCAGTAACCCTCTTTGGTTCTGAATCAATAGTTGTTTAGTGGTCCAAAAATGTTGTAAACATTAACTTGCATGACCATACTGTCTGTTACGTGCTTTGTGGACTTCACCGGGCAGAGGTTGCTCTCCGGTTTTGTAATAAAACAAATGTGTGGTTTAATTTATTCTGCCACTGTGCCTTCTTATTGTCTCTGCCTTTAGGCCTATATACATGTATACTGGTCACAAGGCATATGAATTAGCTGGTTATGGAGCAAACAATGCAATTATCACAACACATGTAATATGCCTTTTTTTGTGGGGCTTCCCCAGGGATTTTGCCCACACCCCACTACTGATTTTATCCCAATGTAATGAAGGTTTGGAAATGGAATCATGGAGAGGCCAGAGATAGCCAGACTAGTAATTTGGGCTAAGGAACAGAAGTTGGGCTTTGGAGAAATGCCACCAGTGTATGCTCTGCATGCAATGAAAGCGTGGTGAAAATATAGACAGGGTTATGTACAGCGAGGAAGAAGAAGAGCCGAGTGTAGTGGGAAGATGTGTGTTTATTAAGAATTGGGCCAAGTACAAACCCTATTCGACTGACTCTGATCGCTCAGAAATTGAACCTGAGGAGTGTGAGGATGAATTACCTGTGGTGGCAGGTGTGATGAAGACCTCAGAGTCTCGCCCCAATGGTCATCCAAATGATGATTCGGGCCCAGAAGGAGAGACATTTTTGGAGAAAGTGGATCCCTGCCTTTTGGCTGATAGTTGTCTCAGGCTGGGTAGAAAATAGGTTGTGTACTGTTAAATTGGTGAAGGTAGCTCGAAGTGGACTTGTGATTATTTTCTGTATTTCTTCTATCCAGAGGGAGCATCACGTGACTAGGGACAAGATCTGTGACTTGCTTTGCTCTCCGGAGCAGTGCGCAGCAAAAGGTGGCGCTACAAAGTATTAACTTAAGGGGGCTGAATAATTTTGCACACCCAATTTTTCAGTTTTTGATTTGTTAAAAAAGTTTGAAATATCCAATAAATGTCGTTCCACTTCATGATTGTGTCCCACTTGTTGTTGATTCTTCACAAAAAAATACAGTTTTATATCTTTATGTTTGAAGCCTGAAATGTGGCAAAAGGTCGCAAAGTTCAAGGGGGCCGAATACTTTCGCAAGGCACTGTATACAGAGTCGTTTAATAAGTGCTCATAAAACTCCCAAAACCAAAATATACACAAAAAATATATATATAAGTGGGTACAAAACCCGTCGCACACCGACACATGACCTGCATATAACATACAATTTAAACAATCTCCGACAAGGACAAGAGGGGAAACAGAGGGTTAAATACACAACATGTAATTGATGGGATTGGAACCAGGTGTGAAGGAAGACAAGACAAAACCAATGGAAACTGAAAAATGGATCAGTTATGACTAGAAGGCCTGAGGACGCCGAGCACCGCCAGAACAAGGAGAGGGACCGACTTCGGCGGAAGTCGTGACACTGTCAGACCGTGGTATACCACAGGGATCGAATCAATTAGTTTATAATAAAGGTTATACAACAGGTGGGTCTAATACTGAATGCTGATTGGTTAAAACCTCATTCCAGCCGGTGTCTATTCCACAAATACCACCAGCTAAATCTATGACTTTAAAATGGCTATTTACTCCGTTCCTCTCTCTAACTACGCAATCCACTGTCTCATCAACCTAGCCAGGCAATTTATGAACTCTCCACTACAAAAAGCATCTAGACATTATCTCACATTTCTTTTAGACTAACATTTAGTTTTCAACAGCAGAGATTTGTATTAACATTGCTGTCTGACATTTGCAACATTGTTTCAATATTCCCATTCGATGTAGCATGCACAGTAATGAACATGTTGGGATGAGACAGACAGACAGGCAGCTTTTCTCAGACAGTCGAAATCATGAATCAGCATAATGTTTTATGGATGTATACAAATAAATATCAATAGAAAACAGGTCAAACGAACTGAAGTGCAGCTCGGTTGCAGTCTGTCCAGCTTCAGTTTGAAGAGATTGTGTTAGCTGTGCTGTTGGCTAGCTCCTCTGAACAACAGTGTCCTGATGAGAGAGCACATTTTCTATGTCAGGTGAAATCGCACACCATTAGCTCATTGTTATGGATGTATCCAAATAAATGGCATTATCATGGCTGTGGTGGTCTACACCACTCGGCTTCGCCTCGTACACATTGACCGCAATGTGGTCAATGGTTCAAATGAAAACCCAAGAGGGCTGGGTATGGTCCCTTGGGTTTTCTAGAGCTACCTCTGCCCTGGACTACATGACAACAATGTGTACGAGGCGAAGCCGAGTGGTGTAGACCACCACAGCCATGATAATGCCATTTATTTGGATACATCCATAACCTTAGCGATCACATGTAGGACTTTGATTGTGTATGATTTGATTTCTATGTGATTTGATGGTATTATGTCATTTTGCTTTCAGTGGCAGTGCAGTATTCCTTGTTTACAATTAGAATGGGTGCAGTTTTAACGGACCCCTGCTGCTTCATTATGATAAACACACCTTTCACCATACTTGACAATATCACAATTTGCTTGTGTTTGGGGGTTTTACGCCTTGTCTGATGATTAATGACTGACATATATGATTACATAACAATTTAGACTGATTATTCCTTCCCTTCATATTTTTCTTATCAGGCTTGGAAGAAGTTGGAGAGAGACCCGAGAGGACCAGGTTGTGCTTGTCATGACGTTCTACAGCCAGTAGAGGGAAATCTTCACCAAGGTAAGACTCAATATGGCAGAACTTCCTCTAAACACCTATCAACCTCTAAAAACCTATCTGTGTCGATGTAAAATGAAAAAATAAACAAAAAAGGCTTCAATCATTTCAATTTCCATGATAAGCCCTCAATTATTTATTAGGTTGTTGGCAATGCCCACTAATAGCAAACCCTTCCAAAATGCCTTGAACAGAACCATTTGTGAAGCCAACAAAATGGTGCAAGAAATCCAAACCATAACTTTAAACAATTAATTCAAAGGCAAAGGCCTTTCAAACTTGGGGATTTAAGATTTGAATACAAGGTCAATATTAATTCACGAAAATGTACACATGTAAGAAAAATGTGTGTATCAAAATACTTGAAATGGATGGGCATTTGTCCAGGCCTCCTTTAATTAATCCTCTTTTAGTCCTTCTTACACACATCTAGTCTAGTACAAAGTATTCAATCATTTACATCCCATTACTTGAAACTTTTAAAATCATATTCACCCAGTTATCCAAGTTGTTTTAGATCAGAATATTGGCACTAAATGCCGTATTAAAGAAATTATGAGTCAGAGTGAAGACTTACTTTTTGGTCCCTCTAATAGCAGTCAAAAACTATAGGATATCATTGTTTATGTTCGACACTTCATCAGTTGATGAAGTTTGATATCAAAGCCATTTGAGACATTGAGTCACTTGCACAAGTACTTCTTGCCTATCTTCATGATGTTGAGGTTTTGAAATCTTGCCTCTTGTAGCCTCTGTTCCATGTATGAGCTTGTTTTAAACCAGTGAGCAGCATCATCCGATGACACGGTCTGTGTTTTCACCAATGCACACTCATTCATGCCCATCATCCATCCTGTTAGCATCCCCATTGCTAACGTTATCTCCCTCTCCATGCCCTATCGCCTCCACCTCTTCCTCCCCACTGTCTTCCTCCTTCTCTGGATGTGGTGGGGGCGGCTCCGGGACTGGAGGTGGGGACTGGGGAGGTAGGGGGATAGCCTCTCCCTTCTTGGCCAGCTCGACTAGCTCTCGGGCAGATGAGGTGGGGGTCGGGGTAGGGTAGGTGTGGTGGAAGGATTCATAGTCCACCTCGTAGAAGCCCTCCTCTAGGGAGAGCACAGGGGTGAAGCGCTCCCCCCACATGACCTCTGAGTCTAGGTAGGAGCTGCGCGCCTGGCATGTCATTCCTGGCGGGAGAGAGAAGGGGGAGGGAGACAGACATTACTGACATGAAATAGAGGATAGGAACTTTAAATGACTGTGTGATTGGGTATGATCTAAATGTTTATTTTAAAGCCCTTGTCATGGAATTATACTAAGACCTGGACTCAAGCTGCGTCGTTGTGATTTGTGGATCTAATTAAGATTCACTATGTGGATCTAATTAAGATTCACTATGCTTTGTCTCCTCTACTTTAAATGAGCTGTACTCCTTTCATTGAACAAACATTTTTGGAAATAGGCTGAAGAGTGGTTCTAATACAGAGATGTGCATCTTCTCTTTCAATCACACACATGTACACACATCAAACACACAGATGCAGAAACACATACAGATAGATAGATAAACACACACAAACACACACACACACACCTTTCTGAATATATATATGTGGATTGCCTATAAAAAGGTTATGAGCATTTTCATCCGATGCTCAAGTGAACCTTGAAGAGCCACATCAATTACAGTACATATTATCCACAGGAATGCTGAAACAAACCAACTGACTATGCACAGCCAGCACCAGGGGTATATCAAAGCAGACAGACCAATGTACAAACACACACACACACACACACACACACTAAGAGAAGTAAGGGGTTCCGGGTTGGATGATTCACAACCTTGTGATGTATCAACAGTTCTTTTTTTCAGCAGCTATAATGTAAATATATACAGTGGGGCAAAAAAAGTATTTAGTCAGCCACCAATTGTGCAAGTTCTCCCACTTAAAAAGATGAGAGAGGCCTGTAATTTTCATCATAGGTAAACTTCAACTATGACAGACAAAATGAGAAAAAAAATCCAGAAAATCACATTGTAGGATTTTTTATTAATTTTATATGCAAATTATGGTGGAAAATAAGTATTTGGTCACCTACAAACAAGCAAGATTTCTGGCTCTCACAGACCTGTAACTTCTTCTTTAAGAGGCTCCTCTGTCCTCCACTCGTTACCTGTATTAATGGCACCTGTTTGAACTTGTTATCGGTATAAAAGACACCTGTCCACAACCTCAAACAGTCACACTCCAAACTCCACTATGGCCAAGACCAAAGAGCTGTCAAAGGACACCAGAAACAAAATTGTAGACCTGCACCAGGCTGGGAAGACTGAATCTGCAATAGGTAAGCAGCTTGGTTTGAAGAAATCAACTGTGAAAGCAATTATTAGGAAATGGAAGACATACAAGACCACTGATAATCTCCCTCGATCTGTGGCTCCACGCAAGATCTCACCACGTGGGGTCAAAATGATCACAAGAACGATGAGCAAAAATCCCAGAACCACACGGGGGGACCTAGTGAATGACCTGCAGAGAGCTGGGACCATCAGTAACACACTACGCCGCCAGGGACTAAAATCCTGCAGTGCCAGACGTGTCCCCCTGCTTAAGCCAGTACATGTGCATGCCCGTCTGAAGTTAGCTAGAGAGCATTTGTATGATCCAGAAGAAGATTGGGAGAATGTCATATGGTCAGATGAAACCAAAATATAACTTTTTGGTAAAAACTCAACTCATCGTGTTTGGAGGACAAGGAATGCTCAGTTGCATCCAAAGAACACCATACCTACTGTGAAGCATGGGGGTGGAAACATCATGCTTTGGGGCTGTTTTTCTGCAGAGGGACCAGGACGACTGATCCGTGTAAAGGAAAGACTGAATCGGGCCATGTATCGTGAGATTTTGAGTGAAAACCTCCTTCCATCACCAAGGGCATTGAAGATGAAACGTGGCTGGGTCTTTCAGCATGACAATGATCCCAAACACACCGCCCGGGCAACAAAGGAGTGGCTTCGTAAGAAGCATTTCAAGGTCCTGGAGTGGCCTAGCCAGTCTCCAGATCTCAACCCCATAGAAAATCTTTGGAGGGAGTTGAAAGTCCGTGTTGCCCAGCAACAGCCCCAAAACATCACTGCTCTAGAGGAGATCTGCATGGAGGAATGGGCCAAAATACCAGCAACAGTGTGTGGAAACCTTGTGAAGACTTACAGAAAACATTTGACCTCTGTCATTGCCAACAAAGGGTATATAACAAAGAATTTAGATAAACTTTTGTTATTGACCAAGTACTTTTTTCCACCATCATTTGCAAATAAATTCATTAAAAATCCTACAATGTGATTTTCTGGATTTTTTGTCTGTCATAGTTGAAGTGTACCTATGATGAAAATTACAGGCCTCTCCCCTCTTTTTAAGTGGGAGAACTTGCACAATTGGTGGCTGACTAAATACTTTTTTGCCCCACTGTATATCTTAATTTGCATTTCACCTGCAGCAAATGTATTAAATTATAATGATATAGCTGTAATTCTTTGAATGTAAACAGCACACTAAATGAATAAAACAAATACTGGCAATTCAATGGTATCATGTATACAGTGGGATACCTACATACTGTGCCTGATGATGATATTTAATATACAATTAACATACCAATTAGCCTACGTATTTTCATGAAGCATTTAGAAAAACGAAACAAAGCCTTTGAGCAGCGTGTGAATAAGAGATAAAAGCAGCTGTCACCCCTTCTGCCGCCCCGGCATTCGACGTCGCCGGTCTACTAACCACCGGTCCTGGCAACCCACATTATGCACACCTGACAACCATCATTACGCACACCTGCTCCCCATCGTTATGTACACCTGGACTTCAGTACTTTGATTACTTCCCTTTTATTTAGCCCTCAGTCTTCAGGCAGTCTTGGTCATGCCCAGTACGCTACTCTTGTTTTGTATATCGTCATGTTCTTCCTTATTAAACTCTCAACTGCACTTGTTTCCTGACTCCCTGCTCCCATTCTTTAAGCACCTGAGAGATTAAAACCTCTTGAATCTAGGGGGCACTATTTTCATTTTTGGAAAAATAACGTTCCCAAAGTAAACGGGCTATTTTGTCAGGACAAGATGCTAGAATATGCATATAATTGACAGCTTAGGATAGAAAACACTCTAAAGTATCCAAAACTGTAAAAATATTGTCTGTGAGTATAACAGAACTGATATTGCAGGCGAAAGCCTGAGAAAAATCCAATCAGGAAGTGACTCTTATTTAGAAACCTCTGCGTTCCTATGCGTCCCTATTGAGCAGTGAATGAGATATCAACCAGATTCCTTTTTCTATGGCTTCCCTAATGTGTCTAGTGTCACAATACATAGTTTCAGGCTTTTATTTTGAAAAAAAAAGAAAAACGTCAACATTGCGTCAGTGGTCAGCTGGAGTCTCTCAGAGTGTTTTGTGCTTAAGGGACACATGCGGCCATTGTTTCTCTCTTTCCTACTAAGAAGCCATCTGTCCCGGTTGATATATTATCAAATAGATATTTGAAAAACACCTTGAGGATTGATTATAAACAACGTTTGCCATGTTTCTGTTGATATTATGGAGCTAATTTGGAATATTTAATAGTTATTTCGGCTACAAAAATAATATTTTTGGAAAAAAGGAACATTTGCTATCTAACTGGGAGTCTTGTGAGTGAAAACATCCGAAGCTCATCAAAGGTAAACGATTTAATTTGATTTTCGTGACCAGGTTGCCTGCTGCTAGCTAGGAATAATGCTATGCTAGGCTATCAATAAACTTACACAAATGTTTGTCTTGCTTTGGCTGTAAAGCATATTTTCATAATCTGAGATGACAGGGTGATTAACAAAAGGCTAAGCTGTGTTTCAATATATTTCACTTGTGATTTCATGAATATGAATATTTTCTAGTATTATTTATGTCCGTTGCGTTATGCTAATTAGTGTCAGTTGATGATTACGCTCCCGGATCCGGGATGGGTAGTTACAAGATTAACAGCAAACCAATAAACTCTTTCCTACTTCAAGCAAATCCCACTTCAAGGCCTGATTGGGTTTGATCCCCGAGGGAAAAGAGCAAAACAACACTGTTGTCGATAGATTAAAAAAATGAAATAAAGCATCAGCTTTTAGCTTGTCCTTTGACTAAACCGTCAATATTGACATGGGATACTGAGGAAAAAACAGCCCTTGCTGTTCGATGGATCAAACATTCTTCCTCTGTTAAATCAAAGTCTATATATTGAGTAGAATATCAAAACCAAATCTGAAGCAATAACACCCACACGGTCTGCATCCTCATAAACAAAATCAAAACTAAATTGCCTGCAGTATTATTTTATTTATTTAACCTTTATTTAACCAGGAAGGGCTCATTGAGATTAAAATCTCCTTTTCAAGAGCGCCCTGGCCAAGATAGGCAGCACTAAATCATTACAAAAAAATTAGACAGACAGACAACATGAAAAACTACAAGTAATCTAGTAAAAACCATTGAATTCACTAAAGTATAAAACAGCAAATTAAAAACATTGACAGGTCAGGGAATCAGCCTCAAAATCCTTCATCAGTGATTTAAAAGCACCAATCGGGACAAGTTCTTCCAGTCTAAAAGTATTTTGTTAGGTGTTCCAAGACGATGGCGCAGAGTACATAAAAGCCCTTTTACCAAATTCAGTTTGGACATTTGGAACAGTTAGCAGGATAAAGTCCAGCGAACGAAGAGTGTACCCACCACATTTCTGAACAATAAAAATGCACAAATAAAAAGGTAGTAAACCCAAAATGGCTTTGTAAATAAAAGTATACCAGTGACTGAGCCTGAGCCGGAAGCATTCATATATAAAATATCCCCATAGTCTAGTAAAGGCATAAATGTAGCTGATACTAGCCTCCTTCTGGCTTCAAAATAAAAACAGACCTTATTCCTAAAATAAAATCCCAATTTCAGCTTCAATTTTCAAAGTTGTTGAATATGCAATTTAAAAGAGAGGCCGTCATCAATTAAAATTCCAAGATATTTATATGAGGTTACAACCTCAATCTCCTCGCCCTGACAGGTAGTAATAGGTGAAAGGTTCAGAGGTCTATTTCTTGCATTAGAAAACACCATTAGTTTAGTTTTGTCAGTATTGAGGATCAGCTTCAATTGACACAAGGTATGTTGAACAGTATAAAAAGCAGTATGTCTTTGAGCAGTAGTTCAGTTCACTCCTGGACCGAGAATCATTGACAGTGGGTGGGATGGGAAAAGGGAATTGGGTCATTCCATGAAGAGTGCTTTTGCGTCCCTTTGATATTTTAAGTAGAAATTGTGCATCAATATTGAATTTTAAAAGCATGTTATATTAAATGAAGTTCCCTTTAATATAGACCATATGGATAATTCAATTAATCCACATTTTAAAATGAGTAAAGGCTTGCTAATGTGCCAAAATCCAAAATCTGTCAACCCTGTCACTTCTAGGAAGATTTTAACCCACTTATCCCCAAAATGTCTCCAAGTTTCATCATCATGATAAAGCCCTAGTCATTTCTGAAGATTATCATTTATTTCATGTGATTAGTGATTCATTTACGTCTGTCCTGCATTTTAAGGTCAACCCTGTTACGTGAACTGAACTCTCATTTTAATATGGTGAAACTATTCCCTTTTAAACAGAAACATTGAACATCTAATAGTCAAATCCTAGAGTAAAAGCAGGTGAGCTGGTTCTAATCTTCTTAGCCATTTTCTGGTGTTTTGTGGTGGAAAACTGAAAGGGTCGATCATACACGTCAACCGTGTTACCCATAGATAGGCAGGCTAGACATGTTTTAACAAAACAATTTTTTTTGTGTAGCTTGCATTCAATTGCCACTCCCTGTTGCACACAACAAGCTTCATTCCCCCTGTCACAGGGGGATTTATGGCTGATTTAAGAAGAAATCGTCAACCTGTCACGTTGGTATAAAGAGATTCAGGAGACAGACGCAGGAATGTGTAATAGGGTTTTGTATTTTACCCAAATTACGGCATGCCGTGTAAAGGCACGGGGACGAAGACCAAACAAACACATAACAAAACACAGGGTAGAAACCCAAACAAACACATAACAAAACACAGGGTAGAAACCCAAACAAACACGTAACAAAACACAGGGTAGAAACCCAAACAAACACGTAACAAAACACAGGGTAGAAACCCAAACAAACACGTAACAAAACACAGGGTAGAAGACCAAACAAACACATAACAAAACACAGGGTAGAAACCCCAAACAAACACGTAACAAAACACAGGGTAGAAACCCCAAACAAACACGTAACAAAACTCAGGGTAGAAACCCCAAACAAACACGTAACAAAGCACAGGGTAGAAACCCAAACAAACACGTAACAAAACACTGGGTAGAAGACCAAACAAACGCGTAACAAAACACAGGGTAGAAGACCAAACAAACACATAACAAAACACAGGGTAGAAACCCCAAACAAACACGTAACAAAACACAGGGTAGAAACCCCAAACAAACACGTAACAAAACACAGGGTAGAAACCCCAAACAAACACGTAACAAAACACAGGGTAGAAACCCAAACAAACGCGTAACAAAACACAGGGTAGAAACTCAAAACAAAAGAGAGAGGAGTATCTCGAATAACTAGCACACTCAAACAATGATTTAACACATGGGACGAGACCTGTAATCATCTGTGCAATCCACAAGGGCACGAAAGCCCAAAACACACAGCACAGATACTCACACGCACCAACGGACATGGTAACAATAATCAACCCCACCATTGTGAACAAAGGGCACATATATACAAATACAATCAGTAGGAATAGGGACCAGGTGTGCGCAATGAAAGTTCCAGAGGGATCCGTGACACAACCCTGTTACGTTCAACTCTGTTACTTTATTTTGCACTTAATAGGCACTTACTATAGTGTATATATATATTTCCTTATCCTCTTGAGATGGGAAAACAAGTTTTTATTCAATTGAAAATGTGCTCTTTATGACAGAATTAGGTTAAATCAAACATTTATTTTCACCAAGTTACACTTCACAAAGGGCACCAAATTGGTAGAACGACCCAATTCAATCCCCATTCCAACCTGAATTCCCTCAACGTCTTCTACTCGTTTAATTTCCCAGAGGCTGTACTATTGACAGGTCTGGGATTCTCTCACAAACACACAGACGGGCTTTCCTTGAGTCCCTCCTGCTTCTCACAGCAGCCAGAAGACCCTAATAGAGGATATTAGCATACAGGACAATGCTGTGGCCATTTAGGACAGTGTAATTGCAGTCCTTGTCAAGTGCATTCACAGCCAACATTAATTGGTGATACCCTGCAAGTCTCAAGTGATTCCTGTCGACTGCATCCTCTTTATCCAACCAAGTGAATGAATGCTTATAAACAGGGTCACACAAACCTGCATTAGATTCTCATATTATATGTTAAAGTACCTGTAATTATAGTGTTATTAATGTTATTTTAATAATCATTTTCTACATCATTATGATTACAATAAAAATCTCTCCAGGTAGAAGTTTGTCGGCACAGATCTAGGATCAGCTTACCCTCCACCAGAATGAATCTTCATCATTAGGCAGGAAATGCAAATCTGACCTTAAATTAGAAGAACCCACCTGTGGCTTCCACCATGCCCTCCAGGATGACCACTACCTCAAACTCCTCTCTCTCCAGCTGTTCCTGTGAGATTTCCCAGAAGGGACTGCCCTCGTTGAACTCGTGACAGATGATGAGTGGAGACACCAGGAAGAGCCTGTCGTCCCCCGTATCGAAGCCCACATTGATATCCGTCTGATTGAGAGGGATAAACTCCCCTTCCTTGGTCTGCTTGGAGTGGATCAGCTTGGCCCGGATGGAGGCCTCCACAATGTGTGAGTTCCTCAGGTCTCCTACCCTGAACATCAAACACAGCTTGCTGTCCCTCACAGAGATCACCGCCTTGTGGGAGAACATGAGAGTCTCGGCTCGCTGCTTGGGCTGGGAGATCTTGACGAACATGCATCCCACCATGAAGGCATTGACGATGGAGCCCAGGATGGCCTGGACTAAAAGCAGGAGAATCCCCTCTGGGCATTTATCAGTGATGACCCGGTAGCCGTAGCCGATGGTGGTCTCCGTCTCGATGGAGAAGAGAAAGGCGGAGACGAAGCCGTTGAGGTTGTTGACGCAGGGGATCCAGTCTCCATCGTCGGTGTGGTCCAGGTCTCCGCGGATGTAGGCGATGAGCCACCAGATGAGACCGAAGAACACCCAGGTGGTTGTGTAGACCAGGGTGAACACCAGCAGGTTAAAGCGCCACTTCAGGTCCACCAGGGTAGTGAAGATGTCTGTCATGTAGCGGTATTTCTCGCGCACGTTGCCGTGATGCACGTTGCACTTGCCGTCCTTCTCCACGTAGCGCTGGCGCCGTTTTCTCAGGGTACCTCCTGAATGGTTGGAACCTTTACCGCCCCCACCTTGCCTGCCGCCCACCACCATGGTCCGGTCTGTGGGCACCTGTGTGTTGTTCGTGTGAGAGAAAGAAAGAAAGAAAGAAAGAAAGAAAGAAAGAAAGAAAGAAAGAAAGAAAGAAAGAAAGAAAGAAAGAAAGAAAGAAAGAAAGAAAGAAAGAAGAGGGTTAATGACTGTGTGATTTAACAAAGTAAGTTATTGCTAAATTGATCACTTCCATCAAAACTTCCGTCACCTTGTTTTTGGTAGTATCCCATCTTGGTTTTGACAGCTTTTGGTCCTGTTTCTCCACATCCTGTCCAAAACGCCCTTTGAAGCAATTCATGGCCTCGAAGCGTTGGGCCACAGTCGCTGTTTCTGTCCCCAAACAGTACGTACGCTTTCTAGCTGGAAAACATAAAAGCATATTTACATGAAAGATTATTCAAATTCCACTGTGTAGCGGACTAGCGACAAACCTGTGACATTTCATATCAAACTGAAATGAGGTGTGGTGGTTTTTTAGTAACATCAGAAATCCATCATAAAATATAAAAGAGCCAACGCAAGCTTTTATGAACAGCTCTCCATATCAACTCATTATTGCTGTTCACCTCTGTCAGCCTGGACAGGCAAGGTTCAGAGACATGGTTCATTTCTGCCATTGATCGGCAAAAGCAGACACCCTCAAGCCAAACAGAGAACACGCCAGTAATTCATTAAGCTCAGAACCACTTCACAGTTTTAAATACCATCTTCCCACATACAGACTGGGGCACAAACACTGGCACGCACACAAGCACACACACACACACCACATGACCCTCTCTTTTTCACATCTAACTACGTGACTCCTGGCTCACTGTAGAAAGGATCAAGTGAAACCCTTTTAAGTGAATCTGCCTCATTATGCCTTTTGTCATCCTCCCAAATCGCTCCAGTCAATCCAGATCTATCCACCACCGCGGTGGGTGACTTGCAAGATTCTAAAGATGAGATCGACTGAACTTCAGATGGGTTGTAGCCTACTGGAGATGTAGATTGCATGATCAGCAACCTAAGACTTATCTCAGTTAGTTGCACTGCGACTTGCAATGTCTGCCACCAGCAAAACAAAACAACTCAGCTTCCTCATTTGTCATTATGTAGATTTGAGGGAGTATAACAGATGTAATGTGAGAGGGAGTGAGCTTCAGGGTTACTCAGATAGTCCAAGGATACTGCTCCATGGCCATGTGCTCCTTTGTAATGACAGGAGTTCAAAGCTCCTAGTTCCAGTCTCCTGTGGTCAGTGTGGGGGGCAGGGGAGGGGACAGGGCAGAAAGCCACACTCTCTCTCCCTCAGCAACACTCTCACAATCTCACTGACCTCATGTCAGCTCATTGCACTGCTGTTGTTATAAAGGTCTACAAGCAGCGTTTAAGATAAACTAATGACAAGAGTGAGTATGCGTGTCCGTGTGTGTACGTATGTGTGTGCCAGTGTAGGCTCCTCAGAGGAGGAACGGGAGGACCATCTTACTCAGTGAATTTCAGAAAATTTTAAAATAATGAAACATTAAAAAATATATCCTTTTAGACAAAACTATACTAAATATATTCACGTCACCAAATACCTGATTAAAACACACTGTTTTGCCATCAAATCATAGGATTAGAATCAGAGAACGAACCTAGTGTGTTGTATCGGGGTTGTGCCACAGAGCATTATGGGGGTTCTATGTGTTGAGAATCTTGGTGAGTTGGTGACATATTGGATAGAGATTGACAGTGAAGAGTAATAGTTGAGCATTGTTAGGATATTATTCCATTCAAATTTGTTTTTTCAAACTACAGGAGATAGAGGAGGTAGATTATATGTTGTTTTCTTGGTTTTAGAACTTTATTTTTGTGTGGAGTTAGTGCAATTTATTTCAATTTGCCTTGCTAACTTTAGTAGCAAGTACTAACATCGCTCCCGAGTGGTGCAGTGGTCTAAGGCATCTCAGTGCTAGAGGCGTCACTACAGACCCTGGTTTGATACTGGGCTGTATCACAACCGGCCGTGATTCAGGGGGCCCATATGGCAGCGCACAATTGTCCCAGCGTTGTCTGGGTTAGATTTGGCCGGGGTAGACCGTCATTGTGTTGGGCCAGGGATTGAAAGGTTGCTGGATCAAATCCCCGAGCTGACAAGAAAAAAATCTGCCCCTGAACAAGGCAGTTAAACCTCTGTTCCCCGGTAGGCCATCATTGTAAATATGAACTGTTCTTAATTAACTTGCCTAGTTAAAAAAAGGTGAAATAAAAATGTTTTAAAAATGAAAATACTCTGATCTGGTATTTAGGCTATTTATCAAAGAATACACATAATCACTCCGGACAGGCACAAGCAAAAACTCATTACATAAATGTTTCAGCAGCCTAGGCTACACCTAAACATTAGAGATTTGACATGCTGTATGGGATGAAAATGAGATTTTTTTTTCAGTCTGATCAACTGTAGGCTACTAATAATAGCAGGTGCATACAGCCTATGCGCCCTGTCCATCTGGTCAGGGTAAACAAATTGGTAATGTTATGTATATATAGCCCATTTGTTTGTCAGAAGAAAATGTGAATGTGATCAAATTTGATTTATATTCAAACTTGGGCTGGCTATGCTGCCTATACCTTTTCAATCCAAAATGATTAACTGGAATTAATCAATCAACACAATAGTAATGACATAGACTGTGAGTTCATTTTTAATGAGGCCTATAGTTGCAAACATGCATAAAGAAAAGCTCAGCTGTCACGTCCAGACCTTAGTTCCTTTTTTTATGTCTCTATTTTAGGTTGGTCAGGGCGTGAGTTGGGGTGGGCATTCTATGTTTGTATTTCTATGTGTTTGGCCTGGTATGGTTCCCAATCAGGGGCAGCTGTCAATCATTGTCTTTGATTGAGAACCATACTTAGCCAGCCTTTTGTCGCCCTTGGGTTGTGGGTAGTTGTTTTCTGTCTCTGTACCAGTACCAGACAGGACTGTTTTGTTCGTTCCTGTTTGTTCTAGTGTATTTAAAAGATCATGAACACGTACCACGCTGCACCCTGGTCCTCTCCTTCTTCCACCAACGACAACCGTTACATCAGCCCTGTGAGTTCTATTGTCTATCAGTTGTTGTCTCTGTGTCTGGGTAGAGGAAACTCCCCTGTTAGTCTAGTCTAAGTATAATTAATATGAACAAGTATAAGGTTGCTGCAGTTTGACAGGGTTTTCTTCATGAGTTAAAAAAAAAACATGTGACCTGATTAGAAAAACTGGTCCCATCATAGCCCATATAAAACCTTTTTACAATAGTCCTGTAGCTCAGCCTGGTCTCATAGACCAGATGTAATCACTGCCATACCCTATAGGGTCCAGGCCCCAGGCAGAACCATTTTTCCAAGGGCTTTATTCAGGAATGTTTCTTGGGCTACTTTGTGTCAAATGGGCGAGATGCACAGTCTGTGTTTGACTTTGTGAATTCATGGAGAAACCTGTTGTCCAAACCTACGATGGCGCAGCTGTAATGGAATGTATCTGCTATTTACAGCTAAGTCCCCTCCTGTACCCTGATTTAAGAGGTGATGACCACTCCACTAACATTGCCAACTCTTTCCTTTCTTTCCTTTCTTTCTTTCCATGAACTGAAGCCATGTCTCATGTGCCCACTCATCCACTGGCACATTGAATGTTTCCTCTCCAAGCACTGAGTAGCCCTGTCAATTTTCTCTCATTACTGTATGTAGAGTCAATCACTTACACAAAAACAATCATATTTTTACACATCAATGATTTTACTCATTGCATGGATTAACTCATTTTTAACTATTTTGTCTAACTGTGGAGTGTAGTGTGTGTGTGTTTAAAAAAAAAAAAATTTAACTTCCCAGTCAAATCCTGTCCTGCCCTCAGTGGAAGAGTTGAACTCTTCTCCAACACCATCCATGATGAGCCTGTCCTGCACTGAAGGCTATGAACACCTCAGAGCCTGTCCTGCACTGAAGGCTATGAACACCTCAACCCCTGTCCTGCACTGAAGGCTATGAACACCTCAACACCTGTCCTGCACTGAAGGCTATGAACACCTCAGAGCCTGTCCTGCACTGAAGGCTATGAACACCTCAACCCCTGTCCTGCACTGAAGGCTATGAACACCTCAACCCCTGTCCTGCATTGAAGGCTGTGAACACCTCAACCCCTGTCCTGCACTGAAGGCTATGAACACCTCAACCCCTGTCCTGCACTGAAGGCTATGCACACCTCAACCCCTGTCCTGCACTGAAGGCTATGAACACCTCAACCCCTGTCCGGCACTGAAGTCAAGCCTCTGATCAACTCATGCCTCATACCCTCATTCAATCACTGCTGTGATCTCTTTCCAACAGAGTGGAGTAGCCCTCTCATTCCCACCTTTTTCAACTGTTCTCTCTCAGTTCAGCAGTGTCATAGCTTAAAACATTTTACAGGGCACAGAGCTTCTGGAACAAAACACCCAACACTTGAAATAAATAGATCTTAATTATAGAGTAGAGTGGCACATTGAAGGTGAATGCTCAAGTCATCTTTCTTTTGAGCCAGACTGCCCCTGTTCTATAAACTACCAGCCAGCATTTATAATTGACAAATAATTCATTATTACCAACACCACCTACTCTCAGCATATTTCCCCTGTGACCCCTATTAGACAGCAGAGATTCATTAAGTCCCTGAGTTTAGATGTTGAGATGAAAACATTCTCTGCCACACACACACTCCCGATGAAACCTCTTTGAAGTTATACGCTTAAAATGATCAGCCTCCATTCCCCATGCTCCGTCCAGTGGTAGAACACTGGCAGTAGGTGTGGATGTGATGAGGAGTTGCCTGTTAGTCAGCAGCAAATGTGTGAAAGCTGAAAGCCATATTAATGATGCAGGGCTCTGTGGGGTACGTGGGGGGAGGACAGGCAGAGACAGACGGAACACGCTGGGAGGCCACAAATCAGCCACTGATCCATCTAGAGGTGGGCCCGCCTGACGAGAAGATTAAAGAGACATGGGGACAACATGCTGCCTACATGTATGACTGGCAGGGGAGGGAGAGCAAGGGAATGAGGGACGGGGACAAGAAAACAAACAGAGAGAATGAAGTAGATAAAGAGAAATGAGGTAGAAAAACAAATGAGTGAAAATGATAAGGAAAGAGAGTAAGGAGTAGTGTTGGACAGGGCAAAAGGCAAGGATGATAGTGTTGATTGGCGAGCAGATCGGTCGAGTAGAGGGTTTCAGGAAGGGAGATGATGAGAGAGACAGTAAAGAATAGTTTAATAGGGCCAGAAAGAGAGAAGGGGTTAATGGTTTGAAAGGAAATGACAGGTGTGGTTGGAAAGGTCAGAGAAGAGAGGCTAGAGGGAAGATGATGACTGGTTGTAGAGGCTGGAGCAGCCAGGTGTGAAGTGAATCGGTGAGTGCTAGGCCTAGTGTTGACACCAGTACCACTACTGCTAGTAGCAGTGTGTGTTTTTACAGGCTTCTCTCCAAGTTTGCATTCTGATCACAGTAGCTTCCCCAGAGGCTCAGTCAACCAACATGGCTTAATCCTAAAGACAGGACTGACCTCAGTTCAGAGTAGCCAGGCAGCATCTGCTTCCTCAGCACAGCTCCACTGGCACAGCATGTTACAGCACTAATGCCACCCAGAATAAAGAATAGTTCTGTCAGGCATAAGGGATGGAGGCCAGCCTTCTGGGATGAAATGTCATGTCACCAGTATGAGGAAAAGATGAAGTCTCATTCTCTGTGTCGCCTTTGTGAGAATCTTGTCGTGAGCACCAGTGATTCTTTACTTTTTTCTTATTATTTTCGCACTCCATTTATCACTCTCCCCTGCTCCTCAGTCTCTTTCCCTAGTCACTTTTCTCATTTCATCTGGGTTCCCATTTTGGCTCAGGATGATGAGGGTATAATGGCCTCATTGAAGACTAATGGTTTATAATGATGAAATGACCTGTCCAGCACAAACTGAGAGCCACAGACAGACAGAGAGACCGACAGACTTGCCAGGCCAGAGAGAGGATGCTTGAGCTCACTCCCCTCAGCCATTAAATTACACAGCCAAAGAGAACAGTAGTTGGGAGAGAGAATGAGTAGATGGGAATTAAAGAATACTACCAGAAATAAGAGGTGAAAAGAAAGAGAATGGAGTGGAGATAATTAGGAAGTGGTGAGGCTGAAACGAGAGCCAGGCAGACTCACCGCATTCCCACTTCAAACTGTAGTCTACACTCTATCTTTAAAGGCTTTGTACCACACTTAAACACTCTGCCCTTCAGAGAACTTCCTCTTAGGAGGGCAGAAAATTAGTTGTAATGGCTATTTTTATTTTAAAACAGCTTGTGTAGGTAGCATCATTAGATATGAGCATAATCATTTACATGGCTAGACATGATCTTAAATGTACCTATTTTGTTCTCTATTGCTCCTCTATTATTCCTCAAGCAAGAGGGGAGGCCGATGACATCACAGATTCCCATTAGACCAACTCCTTGAATGCCCTACTCCTTGAAGTTTGCAGTTTTGTCTAAAAAAACACTATATTGCTCAAAACAGATTTTTTTTTACCCCTTAGTGTGTGTACTTTACAGTATTTATACTTGAGACTTTTCAACAGTTAAAGTTAGCTGGAGGACGTCTTTAACTAATTTAAAATCAAATCCAATTAGATTTGTCACATGTGCCGACTACAACAGGTGTAGACCCTACCGTGAAATGCTTACTTACAAGCGATTAACCAACAATACAGTTACAAAATACAAAAAATATATAACAATAACGAGGCTATATACAGGTGGTACCGGTGCCGAGTCAATGTGCGGGGGGTACAGGTTAGTCGAGGTAATTTGTACATGTAGGTACAGTAGGGGTAAAGTGACCATGAATAGATAATAAACCGCGAGTAGCAGTAGCGTAAAAACAAAGGGGGGGTCAAAGCAAACAGTCTGCTGTTCTCTCTGCTGTGCGGTAGAAGAGAGAACAGCCTATTTTTTTTTTTTATAGGTATATATTTAAAAATATTTACCAGGCAAGACAGTTAAGAACAAATTCTTGTTTACAATGACGGCTACCGGCAAAACCTGGACGACGCTGGGCCAGTTGTGCTGCCCTATGGGACTCCCAATCATAGCCGGATGTGACGCAGCCTGGATTCGAACCAGGGACTGCAGTGACACCTCTTGCACTGAGATTCAGCGCCTTAGACCGCTGCGCCACTCTATGACTTGGGTGACTGTCTTTGACAATTTTTTGGGCCTTCCTCTGACACCGCCTAGTTTATAGGTCCGGATTGCAGGAAGTTTGGCCCCAGTGATGTACTGAGCAGTACGCACTACCCTCTGCAGCTCCTTACGGACAGATGCCGAGCAGTTGCCATACAAGGCGGTGATGCAACCAGTGCTCTCGATGGTGCAGCTGTCAAAATTTTTGTGGATCTGGGGACCCATGCCAAAGTTTTTAAGTCTCATGAGGGTGAAAAGTTGTTGTCGTGCCCTCTTCACAACTTTTTTGGTATGTTTGGACCATGATAGTTTGTTGGTGATGTGGACACCAAGGAATTTGAAACTCTCGACCCACTCCACTACAGCCCTGTTGATGTGAATGGGGGCATGCTAGGCCCTCCTTTTCTTGTAGTCCACAATCATCTCCTTTGTCTTGCTCACGTTGAGGGAGAGGTTGTTGTCCTGGCACCACACTGCCAGGTCTCTGACCTCCTCCCTATAGGCTGTCTCATCGTTGTCGGTAATCAGGCCTACCACCGATGTGTCGTCAGCAAACATAATGACGGTGTTGGAGTAATGCTTGGACACGCAGTCGTGGGTGAACAGGGAGTACAAGAGGGGACTAAGCACGCACCCCTGAGGGGCCCCCGTGTTGAGGATCAGCGTGGCAGATGTGTTGTTGCCTACTCTTACCACCTGGAGGGTGGGTCATCAGGAAGTCCAGGATCCAGTTGCAGAGGGAGGTGTTTAGTACCAGGGTCCTTAGCTGAGTGATGAGCTTTGTGGGCACTATGGTGTTGAACAATTATCTGTAGTCAATGAATAGTATTCTCACATAGGTGAACATTTTGTCCAGGTGGGAAAGGGCAGTGTGGAGTGTGATTGAGATTGGGTCATCTGTGGATCTATTGGGGCGGTATGCGATTTGGAGTCGGTCTACGGTTTTCAGGATGATGGTGTTGATGTGAGCCATGACCAGCCTTTCAAAGCACTTCATGGCTACAGATGTGAGTGCTACGGGGTGGTAGTCATTTAGGCAGATTACCTTCGCTTTCTTGGGCACAGCAACTATGGTGGTCGACTTGAAACATGTAGATATTACTGACTCGGTCAGAGAGAGGTTAAAAATGTCAGTGAAGACACTTGCCAGTTGGTCCGTGCATGCTCTGAGTATACATCCTAGTAATCAGTCTGGCACGGTGGCCTTGTGAATGTTGACCTGTTTAAAGGTCTTGGTCACATCAGCTACGGAGATCTTGATCACAAAGTCACCCGGAACAGCTGGTGCTCTCATGGGTGCTTCAGTGTTGCTTTCCTCGAAGCGAGCATAAAAGGCATTTAGCCCGTCTGGTAAGCTCCCCTCACTGGGCAGTTCGCGGCTGGGTTTCCCTTGTAGTCCTGCCACATCCTACGAGCGTCAGAGCCGGTGTCATAGGAGTCAATCTTAGTCCTGTATTGATGCTTTGCCTGTTTGATGGTTCGCCTGAGGGCATAGCGGGATTTCTTTAAGCGCTCGGATTAGTGTCCCGCTCCTTGAAAGTGTCAGCTTTAGCCTTTAGCTTGGTGCGGATGTTGCCTGTAAACCATAGCTGCTGATTTGGATATGTACATACGGTCACTGTAGGGACGATGTTGTCGATGCACTTATTGATGAAGCCGGTGACTGAGGTGGTATACTCCTCAATGCCGTTGGATGAATCCCGGAACATATTCCAATCTGTGCTAGCAAAACAGTCCTGTACAATAGCATCCGCGTCATCTGATCACTTCCGTATTGAGCGAGTCACTGGTACTTCTTGCTTTAGGTTTTGCTTGTAAGCAGGAATCAGGAGGATAGAATTATGGTCAGATTTTCCAAATGGAGGGCGAGGGAGAGCTTTGAACTCTGTGTGGAGTAAAGCTGGTCTACAGTTTTTTTCCCTATGTTTGCACATGTGACATGTTGGTAGAAATGAGGTGAAATGGATTTAAGCTTGCCTGCATTTAAATCATCAGCCACTAGGAGCGCCGCTTCTGGATGAACATTTTCTTGTTTGCTATTGGCCTTACAGCCCATTGAGTGCCAACGCCGGTTTGTGGTGGTAAATAGACAGCTACGAAAAATATAGATGAAAACTCTCTTGGTAGATGGTGTGATCTACAGCTTATCATGAGGTACTATACCTCAGGCGAGCAACACCTCGAGACTACCTTAATATTAGACATCGCGCACCAGCTGTTATTGACTGCCTGGTGATGCCACCAGGCTGACATTTCAGGCTGTCTATTCAAACAGCTGTTAAGCTGAATGTGCATGATCCTTATTTTCACAATTTCAGTATTATTCCAACCTCTTAGTGTGTAAATATATATAAAAACACAGGAAAGTACAGTTTTGACTGCACTGGGCCTTTAATGATACTTCCTGGCTATGATTTAAGCATGTATCACAGTAAGCCTTTGTCTCATATACAGTACCAGTCAAAAGTTTGGACACCTACTCACTCAAGGGTTTTTCTTTATTTTTTACTATTCTCTACATTGTAGAATAATAGTGAAGACATCAAAACTATGAAATAACACATGGAATCATGTAGTAACCAAAAAAAGTGTTAAAGAAATCTAAATATATTTTAGAATCTTAAAGGAGCCACCTTAATGACAGCTTTTCACACTCTTGGCATTCTCTCAACCTGCTTCACCTGGAATGCTTTTCCAACAGTCTTGAAGGAGTTCCCACATATGCTGAGCACTTGTTAGCTGCTTTTCCTTCACTCTGTGGTCCAACTCATTCCAAACCATCTCAATTGGGTTGAGGTCAGGTGATTGTGGAGGCCAGGTCATCTGATGCAGCACTCCATTACTTTGCTTGATCAAATAGTCCTTACACAGTCTGGAGGTGTGTTTTCAGTCATTGTCCTGTTGAAAAACAAATGATAGTCCCGCTAAGCGCAAACTAGATGGGATGGCGTATCGCTGCAGAATGCTGTAGTAGCAATGCTGGTTAAGTGTGACTTGAATTCTAAATAAATCACAAATTGTGTCACCAGCAAAGCACCCTCACACCTCCTCCTCCATGCTTCACGGTGGGAACCACACATGCGGAGCTCATCCGTTTACCTACTCTGCGTCTCACAAAGAGACAGCAGTTGGAACCAAAAATCACAAATTTGGACTCATCAGAACAGATTTCCACAGGTCTAATGTCCATTGCACATGTTTCTTGGACAAGCAAGTCTCTTCTTACTATTGCTGTCCTTTAGTAGTAGTGGTTTATTTGCAGCAATTCGACCATGAAGGTCTGATTCAATTAGTCTCCTCGGCACAGTTGATGTTGAGATGTGTCTGTTACTTGAACTCTGTGAAGCATTTATTTGGACTGCAATCTGAGATGCAGTTAACTCTAATGAACTTAGCAGAGGTAACTTTGGGTCTTCCTTTTCTATGGCGTTCCTCATGAGAGCCAGTTTCATCATAGCGCTTGATGGTTGCAACTGCACTTCAAGAAACTTTCAAAGTTCTTTAAATTTTCCTGACTTTTTTGGTTACTACATGATTCCATGTGTTATTTCCTAGTTTTGATGTCTTCACTATTATTCTACAATGTAGAAAATAAAGAAAAACCCTGGAATAAGTACGTGTCCAAACTTTTAACTGGTGCTGTAATGGTTTTCTTCCGTTGAAGGAGAGGACCAAAGCGCAGCGTGGTAAGTGTCCATGGTATTTATTTAAATACATAAACTGAACGCTCCATACAAAAACAATAAACGTAACGTGAATAACCAAAACCGAAACCAGTGCCGTGTGGTGTAAAACACAGACACAGAAACAATCACTCACAAAAACACAGTGAAACCCAGGCTACCTAAGTATGATTCTCAATCAGAGACAACTAACGACACCTGCCTCTGATTGAGAACCATACTAGGCCGAACACAGAAAAACAACCTAGACACACAAAACATAGAATGCCCACCCAGCTCACGTCCTGACCAACACTAAAACAAGGAAAACACAAAAGAACTATGGTCAGAATGTGACAGGTGCTGTACATCATTACTGATGAATACTGACAGTAAAGCCCCCCTGGATGTTCCATATTTCAAATATACATACTGCAACATACATTTGCCTCTCCATAAAAGGTCAACAGACCATGATTCAACCTGCTCCATACATCTGCCATTGACAGTAGTGCGTGACACAATGACTAATTTAGGGTTACAAAAGTCCTGGAACTTTCAATAAATTCCCTGGTTTTCCCGAAATCCTGGTCGGAGGATTCCCGGAATCAGGAAAGAATAAGCAGGAAATCCAAAATCCTCCAACATGGATTTCTGGAAAACCAGGGAATTTATTGAAAGTTCCCAGAATGTTGCAACCCTAGTCACAGTTAAATCATGGTTGATTGGCTTTAGTTTGGGCAGAGGGAGTCAGGTTCTGTGCAGCTGGTCTCCAGGGGCTTTGCTCAACATCTTTGGCCTCCTCAAATATACCGCACGCCCCCTTGTTATTGTCCCAGGGCATGGGATGTAATGGTCAGCTACAAATGCACTGCAGAGAATACTAATGAGGGTTCAGAAGGGATGTTTTTTTTGTTCAGGAAGATGGTTGATACCTGAGAGTGATTTACTGCTCTAGAATTGGCACTTGTTTCAAACCCACTACGGGAGCTTCTTTTACAATAAACAATCCTGGTGTTCCCTTGGGTAAATAAGCACGGTACGGTGGGAGGTCCTGCCGCTTCCCGCGTTTAGTAACTTTAATTAAAGCCTCAGGTTAGGTTTTGTCCTGTTTTCGTCTACACTTCCTCCGCACACAGAATACAAATTGACAGAATTAAATGGTATAAACGTATTTGCTCTTCACAGCGATTGTGTCGTAAACCACTTCTGACATTCATTTGAGGGCAATTTGAAAGTGAAAAGGACAACTCAATACGTGATCCTCTCCTCCGCCAACGCACGGTACTCTGCTGAGTGCGGCTGATAATGGGCTGTGGTGGCTGAGCATGAGCAGTAAGCTAGAGCAGCACCTCTGTATTCTTAATCAAATCACTGTCATTGCCAACACCTATAGCCCCTAATATTCTCCCCCTCTTTCTCCCTCACTGCCTCATTTCCACCCCAATGAACTCAAATTGACAAGTTCAGGCAGATGAGGGATACAAGAAAACCCTTTAATTTATGTTAGGGAAATAGAAAGCCAGCCAGCGATAGGTTGAATGATGATGGGATAAGGAGGTGGGAGAGAGAGAATGTTTAAACCTTGAATGGAACAAATGTTCTCTCTGTGAACCATATAGATTAAGTTTAGAATCACAAGAAATGTGTAGTTAACAGCATTAATGGAAAGTAAATATGAAAAATATATTATGAGGTTATGGCTGTTGGTGAACTGAACAATGTCCAAAGCCAAACCTGGCAGGCTGACATGGTTAGAGTCAGATGCTTCATGCCCCTGACATGGTAATAGTCAGAGGAGTCATGCCCATAGGGGACACAGTGGCACGTGGCCCTCGGATCACATTCCTTTCAATCTTTTACCCAGATTTTAGCAGAGACGCAGAGAAGCATATTTTGTTTCTTTAAAAAAATAACCCCCAGACAGGAAGATACAGTTTAAGACGTATGCTTAGAATATGCAGGAAAATGTATTTAAAATAGAATTAAGCATAATGATTATGACTCTAGATTGCAGGAAAAAGCTGGTTTAGGTGTGAAAAATGAAAAATTCTCCAACTGGTGTTAACATAATATTATAAACCGGATAGTTTGGCTCCTGGATGCTGATTGGCTGAAAGTGGTATGACAAAAATGTATTTTTACTGTTCTAATAACGTTGGTAACCAGTTTCTAATAGTAATAAGGCACCTCAGGGGTTTGTGGTATATGGCAACTCCGCATTGCGTCATGCGTAAGAACAGCCCTTAGCCATGGTATATTGGCCATATACCACACACCCTCATGCCTTATTGCTTAATTATACCATGGCATTGTTGAATACTTGTTTCTGATTGGCTTGAAGGGCATTATAGAGCGTGCATTATTTCCCTATAACGCACAGTACATTTGCACGGTAGAATTCAATGGCTATAGTTAATTCTTACACATTCTATGTCTGAGCTGCTTTGAAAGCAAAGGTTGAAACGAAAACATTATTGACATTGTTGAATTGGATTTTCATAACGGCAAGCTAGGGTTAGCTAAACTAGCAAGTCTGTTTGTTTGGTCACCATGGCAACTACTGTAGCTATCTAGTCAACTTGCTAGCTACTTCAGTGGATGGTGAAGGGATAATAAACTCGGGGCGCTATATGTTCTCTGGAAAAGAATTCAACTCCACAGAAGGTCAGTTCCACTTTCCACATGCTTCATTATTTTCCATAGAACGCATAGCCCCTCAATGTGTTTACCCCTTAGGTGTAGGCATGCATGCCAAGTAATATAATTAAATTAGCAATAGAATACAAATCACAATACTGTAAAACAAAGACACAAAACAAATTGATTGGAAAGGTATACATCCCTAGAATAAAACAGAGGCTATTTCTGCACTGGCCAGAAAATATTATGACTGAAATGGCCTTGAAAAAACAACAGAAACGTAACATTTTCAGAGCTCACATATACTTCTTGGGAGTTTCCTAATGCATTTTAGCTGAAAGTTCTTGATATAATTATTAACCACACATTCACTTTTGGAATATCATATCTTCTGAACTAAAACAGATATTAAACGTAGTTAAAACATACTGAAAATAAGTTCTCGCAATATGTTCAAGGTTAATTTCATCAAGGCTTTAAATTCAACCCATTACAAAGCCTTGGCAGATGAACACCCCGCTGACCTTGGAGTCATCTTCAGAGCCATGAATAGTGGTTAAGCTGGGTAGGTAGTGTAACCATCTAGCAATTCCCAGTCATATTTAATATTCAAGAACAAATCTAAACCATTCCATCTGATGCCCATATGCTACTCCAATGGTTCCATGATATCCAATTCGCTGTCATCAAATCTGAAGCATGTCAATTGCTCTTGAGCAGCCATGCCCTCCTTTTAGAATTTCTAGAATGCTTTATGTAAAAAAATATAACCAATTTGACAACGTGTGAATAGTTATAGAAAATATATTCTAAACATATTTGACATGGATAACAGGATGTGTTGAACACATAGCGCCCAGGGCATAGTCGCAGTTGACTGTTAGTTCTGGAATTATTATTTATTCAGAATGTGAATCGTTGATGACGAACAGCAGCAAGGCGCGTTAATAATGGGGTAAGAAATAATGCACGAATACTTCATGCTGTGCAGTTGGGAAGAGTGGGGCTGTTTAAAATTGTAGCTTACAAGTGGGTACTGGGTAGGCTAAAGAATTGGACTAGCTGTCAAAATTATAGTCGAGCGTGAAACGCGTTGGAGCATAAGAGGAACATATGGGCACGTTCACTCACTTGCTGAAAAACAACATGAAAACAGGGCGATAACGCAACACACCAAAAGACGCCGAGAGAATAAAAACGGGAGAGGAGACCGGAGACGAGAGAGAGCGGGGAAGAGAGTGAAAGAAAGAGCGTAGACAAATTGGGGATGGATGAATGAGGATAAGAAAATAGATACACTATAAATGAACAATGTATTACAATGTTTTAAATTGTTCATTGGCGTCAACATTGTATCTGTAATTAGTCAAATTTTATACCCAAATTTAAGTGGATTTCTTTCGCAATCATTTGTTTAAATGTTTTATGCTAGGCTTCTAGTTGCCTACTAATCAGCCTAACTGATTGACATGGTTAGGTTAACTCACATTACCCGCTGACTTGAATTAAAACCACAAAAAAATGGAAACCTCAATAAACGAAGTTGTCCGCATGTTGACTTTATCTAGTTTAATAGACACATAGCCTAACAACCCGGCGTCATAAAGGCTACGCAAAACTGAAGCAAATAAAGTTTGCAACCCCTAACAGACCCGAGCATACATTAATCCAGTTTGGTTGCCTAATAGCCTTGTCTATTCAGTCATATAGGCTACTACGGACATATGTACAGCGTTGGCAGGGTTACTACTGTATTAAGCATTTAATAATTATGTAGTTAATAAAATACCTCACCTCGGTTATACAACGGTGCTTGGTTCGACTGCACGACCAAAGGTAGGTTACATCAAACACGACCACCGAGCGCGCCGCCAGTGCGTGTCCACATATCAACACATCTTATTCCTGTAAATTGACAGAAAACGGAATTGATAAAAATAATAAGTTGCATTTACTATCGCTATAGTAGTTTGGAATTAACACGTCTGGTTATTTTGGCTCGGTGGTTATCCATGAGTGGAGCAAGGCATCCTCTGTTTGCGCTGTGCTTACCTTCTTTCCGAACTGGATTTGAGAGTCCCATGATCGCTGCCATAGCAGATCTGGTGGCGGTTTTAAAACAGTAGGTAAGACCACTACAGTAAACTGCCACTTTTTTTGTTCCTCCTGTAGCTCCGCCTGGTCTCATAGACTAGACGTAACAGCCAGCTGTAGCCTACAGTTCATTGTGCGCGAAGGAACGGACTAGACTTGCCACTCCTACGCGTAATGCAAAACTCCCCTCCCCCTCATCCGCCCCCTGTACTTTACAGACTACTAAGCTTTTCTCATTATGTACGATCTAATATATGTGCTTCCGTGCTGTGTTCAGTGCTCAGTATGATAGATAACATTACTATTCGGCTTTGACTGCTCTCTGCAGTGGCATCAGTAGTCCCATTTGATTCCGTGCAAATCATTCCCTCTGATCTACTTTCATTAATAAGAGTAATCATTTTTTCTCAGCGGGAATGCTAAGATTACCTTCTGAAAAATGGTAGACAATAAGAAATGCAGAGGTAGGTGACTGCATGACCTATCTATGAGATACATTACATTGTTTCAGCCATAAATGCAGAGGTATGAGGCACTCCGAGTGTGAGGCACTCTTGCATGATGAAAAACCTTGGCTGAGACCAAAAACTTGCTTTTAACTCCCCAAGCTAATGTCTATCCACTGGGCACAGCACAGACCTCAGTTCAACCTCTAGTTTTGATTTACATTTGGTTTAGCTGTCAACTAACCTGAATTCAACTTGAAGTCAACAAAACAAGGTCACCATGTCATTAGATTTATGTTAAACGTTGGGTGAAAAAATGAAGAAATTCCCTTACTTTGATGACTTTTTTCAAATCCATTCAGTTTTCCACATTGATTCAACATCATCACATAGGATTTGTCTGTTGAAATGAAGTGGAAACAATGTTGATTCAACCAGTTTTTGCCCAGTGGGTACAGCTATAGTTCAGTGGGCTCACCCATCTTCTGACATACAGATGGCCTGGGATGACTGTGGAGAGGAGGTGGTTTAAGGGGAGTGTAGGAAGTTTTCTTGACTACATTGTCACGTAACTATATCTAAAGTCTCAAGGTTAATTTTAAGCTCCCTGAGCGGATGCCTTGGGCTTTAGTTAACTGAGCTCAAATAGTCTTTGAAGTTGCACAGACACCCTGGGTCAATACTGTCAGATTCACCTGTCTATCATGCAAAACATGGAATATACTGTATTTCAACTGTTATGTAAAAAAATGAGTAAGTGGCTGGGGAAAGAAAGAAAATTATGCCAGTGTCTTCTTGTGTAGCCTAATGATTTAGAGAGAAAGAAAGAGATGCCAGTGTCTTCTTGTGTAGCCTAATGATTTAGAGAGAAAGAAAATGATGCCAGTGTCTTCTTGTGTAGCCTAATGATTTAGAGAGAAAGAAAATGATGCCAGTGTCTTCTTGTGTAGCCTAATGATTTAGAGAGAAAGAAAATGATGCCAGTGTCTTCTTGTGTAGCCTAATGATTTAGAGAGAAAGAAAATGATGCCAGTGTCTTCTTGTGTAGCCTAATGATTTAGAGAGAAAGAAAGAGATGCCAGTGTCTTCTTGTGTAGCCTAATGATTTAGAGAGAAAGAAAGAGATGCCACTTTCCAATTCCATCTTGAATCACAGGTGCAGACAAGTACCTATTGACAATGAATCAAGGTTGGAACATAATTTTATTTTCTCGAAATTACACTTCTCTCTGTATATGAATGCCCCCAACCCCTCCCACACATTTCTCTGTGAGCAATCGACCCACTCTCCTGTTCAAACTACCGTTGCTAATTGGCTCGTGGGGCTTTCACTGAAATCACATCTATTTTTTATGACTGCTGTGTAGTAGTGACTGAATTATTATTTTTCCCCAGTAAAAAAAAAACATTACATCTTCAAATCTACATGCACCTTATTTGTGAATATACTTCAGAACCAAATTATAGCGCCAGAATATAGATTTCATGATAATTCTATGGAAGAGATATATGCCTGCTGCAGATATGGAATATGGAATTAGACTCTCACAGAGGATTCAGAGGGCTTTAATGCTTATTCAGCCTCGCAATGCTGTACACAGGCAGTATTACGCCTATCTATCCAATTGTACACTCCCAAACAAGTGTTCAAGTTGAATACCATCAGTCCTCCTAATACCCACAAGAGTAAATCAGTGATCTTGCTCACTCAAGGCTTACCGTCTTTTCCATTCCCAGTTGAAGTCGTGCAGCACACGAGTCCCCAAAGCACTGTCACAATCTGTTTAATGACTCCATTCCATCACACTGGGTGAAAGCAGTGTGGAAAGGCTAATTTAGGGCTCCTAATCTGTTCACAGTATTAGCTACAGAGTATATGCAGGAAATGTTAAATGTGTAGTGTATTTGAGATTTTAAAAAGGCTTCTGAAGTTTGTAATTTTCCCTTACAAAAACTGTATCAACCCTGACAAAAATGCCCATTAATTATAATCCATATGATAATTCACATTTCCTGTTGCTGCACAATTATTTTGCTGCTGTAGCAAACTGGCTCAAATTAAGATCCTTCATCTGTATAGACTCATGTTCTCAGAGAGGGAAACACAGTAGTAGCTACATACAGTAGTAGAGACCCATGTCCTCAGACAGCCCAGCCTCACATTCAATTCGCGCATACCTCAGAGGGCTGTTCACAGTAGTAGATACACAGTATAGACCCATGTCCTCAGAGGGCTGTTCACAGTACTAGATACACAGTATAGACCATGTCCTCAGTAGGGAACAGAGTGGGGCTTGGGTGTAGAGAAGTACGCGGAACTGATCTTCTAAAGGTCAAAGAGGTTACGGGGGGCGAGGAGACTTAATGATACATTTCTCCCATTGGTCGGTATTGATCCATGGCTTTAATTATACATCACCTGGCTGAGGGGAGAGAGGGCGAGAGTGACAGCCAGGGGAGGAGAGGAGGACGGTAAATCCTGTGGCGCTCCGGGAAAAGGTAGTGTAGTGTGGTGTGGCCATTATCACTCCCTTCAGCACAAGCACATCCTCAGGAGACCAGAGATGAGCAGCTAGTAGAACTCATATAGTTGGTAAATGATAACCTCACTGAATCAAGCCAGAGAGAGATGAAGAAAGAGATGGCAAGGGGGTCGAAGAGAGAGCTATGGGGGCAGTGGTGGAAAAAGTACTCAATTGTCATACTTGAGTAAAAGTAAAGATACCTTAATAGAAAATGATTAAAGTAAAAGTCACCAGTAAAATACTACTTGAGTAAAAGTCTAAAAGTATTTGGTCTACTCTAAATATACTTAAGTATCAAAAGTAAATGGAATTGCTAAAATGTTATATATATTTTCAAATTCCTTATATTAAGCAAACCAGACAGCACAATTGTATTTATTTGATTTATGGCCGGATAGCCAGGGGCACACTCCTACACTCAGACATAATTTACAAATGAAGCATTTGTGTTTAGTGAGTTCGCCAGATAAGAGGCAGTAGGGATGACCAGGGCTGTTCTCTTGATAAATATGTGTATCGGACCATTTTCCTGTCAAAATGTAACGAGTACTTTTGGGTGTCAGGGAAAATGTACATTATTTTCTTTAGGAATGTGGTGAAGTAATAGTTGGCAAAAATATAAATAGTAGAGTTCAGTACAGATACCCTAAAAAACGAACTTAAATAGTATTTTTTACATCACTGATGGGGGGGGGGGGGGGGGGGAGCATAAGATGGAGAGGGAAAAGGAGGGGAGAGAAGGAGAAGGAGGGAGAGAAGAGTGGCGAGAGTGTGTGAGAACAGAGTGATGGAGAGAGACTGCTCATGAGAGGTAATGAATGTGATACATGACCAGACAATTGTGGAGTCAATTCTAGACTAAGGAATATCAATTAGCATATGTGGTATGTTTAAAAATATATATATTTTGATTCAAGCATATTTCCTCATGGTTAAGGAATAGATATTTGAGTGATAGACTGAATGACAGGGTAATCAAGCAGGTGTCATATTTTATTAATCTCTAGTGCATAATTTACCCAGATTAGTAATTGACAAAGTCAGACATTTTACTCATGTCCTAAATTTCACATTGTTCAAACCTCCCTCATACCTCCCTCCAATTTACCGCATCCACAATGACCTTAACGGTGAGGACAGTGCTCTGTGTGTGTGTCCGTAATTTGTAGCTTGAGTAATGTCAAGTAGTTTATGTGGGAATAAACCCTGTTTTTAAAGAGAAAAACTGTTAAGGTCCAGAGAGATCTGCTGTCTCTTACCATGAGCATTATTTAGCCAAATGATTTTCTAACACTCAAAAGTGCAACAGACATTTATGTCATTGTACATAACAAACAAGAAGTGGTCCTTTTCATATACAGTGGGGCAAAAAAGTATTTAGTCAGCCACCAATTGTGCAAATTGGTGGAGAGGTCTGTAATTTTCATCATAGGTACACTTCAACTATGACAGACAAAATGAGGGAAAAAAATCCAGAAAATCACATTGTAGGATTTTTAATGAATTTATTTGCAAATTATGGTGGAAAATAAGTATTTGGTCACCTACAAACAAGCAAGATTTCTGGCTCTCACAGACCTGTAACTTCTTCTTTAAGAGGCTCCTCTGTCCTCCACTCGTTACCTATATTAATGGCACCTGTTTGAACTTGTTATCAGTATAAAAGACACCTGTCCACAACCTCAAACAGTCACACTCCAAACTCCACTATGGCCAAGACCAAAGAGCTGTCAAAGGACACCAGAAACAAAATTGTAGACCTGCACCAGGCTGGGAAGACTGAATCTGTAATAGGTAAGCAGCTTGGTTTGAAGAAATCAACTGTGGGAGCAATTATTAGGAAATGGAAGACATACAAGACCACTGATAATCTCCCTCGATCTGGGGCTCCACGCAAGATCTCACCCCGTGGGATCAAAATGATCACAAGAACGGTGAGCAAAAATCCCAGAACCACACGGGGGGACCTAGTGAATGACCTGCAGAGAGCTGGGACCAAAGTAACAAAGCCTACCATCAGTAACACACTACGCCGCCAGGGACTCAAATCCTGCAGTGCCAGACGTGGCCCCCCTGCTTAAGCCAGTACAGTACGGACCAGGACGACTGATCCGTGTAATGGAAAGAATGAATGGGGCCATGTATCGTGAGATTTTGAGTGAAAACCGCCTTCCATCAGCAAGGGCATTGAAGATGAACGTGGCTGGGTCTTTCAGCATGACAATGATCCCAAACACACCGCCCGGGCAACGAAGGAGTGGCTTCGTAAGAAGCATTTTAAGGTCCTGGAGTGGCCTAGCCAGTCTCCAGATCTCAACCCCAAAGAACATTTTTGGAAGGAGTTAAAAGTCCGTGTTGCCCAGCAACAGCCCCAAAACATCACTGCTCTAGAGGAGATCTGCATGGAGGAATGGGCCAAAATACCAGCAACAGTGTGTGAAAACCTTGTGAAAACTTACAGAAAACGTTTGACCTCTGTCATTGCCAACAAAGGGTATATAACAAAGTATTGAGATAAACTTTTGTTATTGACCAAATACTTATTTTACACCATAATTTGCAAATAAATTAATTAAAAATCCTACAATGTGATTTTCAGGAATTTGTTTTCTCATTTTGTCTGTCATAGTTGAAGTGTACCTATGATGAACATTACAGGCCTCTCTCATCTTTTTAAGTGGGAGAACTTGCACAATTGGTGGCTGACTAAATACTTTCTTGCCCCTCTCACTCACTCACTCACTCACTCACTCACTCTGAGGCCGTCCCCCTTGAGGAGCTTGTGGTGCTGTTTCTTCTTCTCAGCGCGTCTTCAAATGTCTCCCCTAATTATGAGTGACGAGGGCCTTTTGAAGAGCACTAAGAGGGCCCTCTGCCCACTCTGTCTCCACACAACATTACACTAAGAGGGCCCTCTGCCCACTCTGTCTCCACACAACATTACACTAAGAGGGCCCTCTGCCCACTCTGGCTCCACACAACATTACACTAAGAGGGCCCTCTGCCCACTCTGGCTCCACACAACATTACACTAAGAGGGCCCTCTGCCCACTCTGGCTCCACACAACATTACACTAAGAGGGCCCTCTTCCCACTCTGGCTCCACACAACATTACACTAAGAGGGCCCTCTGCCCGCTCTGTCTCCACACAACATTACATGTAACTGCACCCAACCTGAGAATAATTATGAAAATGGCATCTTAACGTGGTTTACAGAATACACACCTGCTTCTGCCTCCCTGTTACTGAGCCAAACACTCAACTCACAGTCAATGATGTGGCTATTAGCTACCATTCTCCATGGATTTCATTACTAGAGACCAGCTCCACACACAGAAGAACTATAATACCAGCAGGCTCACTTAGCTAGGATGCCTGTCTGCAGGGTATGATCCATGACCACAATCCATTCTTAATATCTCCATCTGATGGACTGAGACAGTTGTGCTGAGAATGTCCTCCAGAGTTACACACTAACGCTACATATAGTACTGTAGGTATAACCCTCTGCTCTACTTTGTTTTCAAGGCCAGTGGAAAAGCCTTGGCTACTGCCAATTATCCCTGATAAAATGCAAGGGGGGGGGGTAGCCCATTCTGCGGCTCAGCGAGGCACACAGTCATCCCGGAGACAGCCTTCATCACTGTGAAATGTGATTCCTTCAGGGGCCACAGCCCAGCGTAAATTACCACCAAATTTCCCATCACAATGACTGTACAATGCCGAAATGGTGGAAATGAGGCTATTACAGTACCTGCCTCCAGGAGGTTCCTGTGAAGGATATGCAGTGGTTGAAGCTCCATAGTGTGAGGAGACATCATGAGGATGAGAGAGACAGAGAAATTGGGAGAGGGAGAGATGGGGAGAGGGAGAGAGTGAAGAAAGATGGCAATCAATGAAGAAGTTTGAGGGATGAATTTTATGTCTTTATGAAGCCGTCGTTTTATTGGATGATGGCCTTTGATGCAGCCTCAGAAGTTCTGGCACCATGTTACAGTGACATCACCGCTTTGATCCGAGATTATTAATTGCAGAATCTCAAGCACATCGATGCATTCATGCAAGTTCATTGAGGATGAAGTCTGGTAGTTTTCTCCAAAATTATTGTATTCTATTTCACAGAGGAGCCGGTGCTTCTGGGAACTTGAAGTGCTGTCAGGCAGTTTTTTTCCCTGCCCAATCTTCTTCTTCTTTTTTTTTGTTGAATTTTACCCCGTTTTCTCCCCAATTTCGTGGTATCCAATTGTTTTTAGTAGCTACTATCTTGTCTCATCGCTACAACTCCCGTACGGGCTCGGGAGAGACGAAGGTTGAAAGTCTTGCGTCCTCCGATATACAACCAAACCAAGCCGCACTGCTTCTTAACACAGCGCGCATCCAACCCGGAAGCCAGCCGCACCAATGTGTCGGAGGAAACACTGTGCACCTGGCAACCTTCGTTAGCGCGCACTGCACCCGGCCTGCCACAGGAGTCGCTGGTGTGCGATGAGACAAGGATATCCCTACCGGCCAACCCCTCCCTAACCCGGACGACACTAGGCCAATTGTGTGTCGCCCACGGACCTCCCAGTCGCGGCCGGTTACAACAGAGCCTGGGCGCGAACTCAGAGTCTCTGGTGGCACAGCTGGCCAATCTTCTTCTTCTTGTTGTGACATGCTACACATTTTTGTTTTTGTTTGACTTAAGACCTACACTTTCAGAGTTCCATGTTGAGAATACCCTTGGTCTCATTTCATCCATCTCCTTCCACTAAGCATTAGCATCTGTTCCTTTTCCTAAAGGGATGATGAGTGTTGAAAGAACTTGTCTTGAGGTAGTTCATGCATTATCTAATCTGCAAAGTTGCGTTGTGAGGGGAGAACACTTTGGTCAGTAATGAATGGGAAGAAATCTTGCCAGCGCTGGTGTGTGTGTGGAATTGCACCTTTAAAATTACAGAGTGAAAGGGGGAAGAGGAGGGGAGGAAAAGACAAGATGAACAGAAGACAGGCGGGGCAGGACAGAGCAGTGCAATAGAGATGAGAGGGAGAGCGAAAGAGAGAAAGAGAAGGGGGGAGGGAGCGAGAGAGAGAGAGTCAGAGTGTTTGAATTAAATAACTCATGTCAACAGTGCCGCACAAAATTAACTATGGCAGTGACAACATCAAATACCAAAAACTTTAGAGCCATGTATAGAGAAACACAGTATATTGCTCTGCAAAAAAGTATTGGTACTAGCAACACAGACAAACTTCCCTTGGAACACGAATGTCCCAGACACAAACAGTCTTACAATAGGCTCTAGTATACCATTGATTTACCTTCCATGACAACCTTGTAAAATGTGATATGTTAGCACTACAGCACTGACCTCAAACTGAGTTCCACTGTCCCATCTTCCCACCCCCTCTCTTCTCTCTGTTCTCCTGCAGCTGTTATTTGTATCATTTCAATTTTAATTATATACTGTATACCCATTGATTCTTCAAGAATATAACTTGTACATGCCTCATGAGCTTAGTTCAACTGTCGAACCCCATCAGAACCTACAATATAATTTTGTTTTTACTCCAATGTTTGTAAATAACTAACACTGTATAGCCTCAAACATGGTTGAAACTATCATTTTTATACCATGGTTAATCAGTCCTTGCATCCATAGCTCCGTCTATGAATTTGAGAGTGGTTACACTTCTCCAAGACCATCCTTCAATTTTTACCAAAACCAAGGTGCGGTGGTAGCTTTGTTATTGTTTCAACTGCAGATTCTAGGTTTAAAGCACCTTCAACTCTTCCAGGAAGCCAGAGAGCTAGTTTTACACTGCAAATACAGTAGATATGTACATTAGATGTACAGCTCAATTATCCTCCCCTCTCCTATTCTTTAGGCTTGTCACCTAAAACCCTGACAAACTTTTACAGTTGCACAATGAGAGCATCCTGTCAGGCTGTATCATCGCCTGGTACGGCAACTGCACCGCCCTCAACTGCAAGGCTCTTCAGAGGGTGGTGCGGTCTGCACAACGCATCACCAGGGGCAAACTGCCAGCCCTCCAGGACACCTAGAACACCTGATGTCAGAGGAAGGCCAAAAAGATCACCAAGGACAACAAACCACCTGAACCACTGCATGTTCACCCCTCTACCATCCAGAAGGCAAGGTCAATACAGGTTCATCAAAGCTGGGACCGAGAGACTGAAAAACAACTTCTATCTCAAGGTCATCAGACTGCTAAACAGAAATCACTAACTCAGAGGCTGATGCCTACATAGACTCAAATCATTGGCCACTTGAATAAATGGATCACTAGTCACTTTAAATAATGCCAGTTTAATAATGTTTACATCTCTTACATTACTCATCTCATATGTATATACTGTATCTTATACCATCTATTGCATCTTGCCTATGCCACTCGGTCATCGCTCATCCATATATTTATATGTATATATTCTTATTCCTTCCCTTTAGATTTGTGTGTATTAGGTAGTTGTTGTGGAATTGTTAGATTACTTGTTAGATATTACTGCACTGTTGGAACTAGAAGCATAAGCATTTCGTTACACTCGCATTAACATCTGGTAACCATGTGTATGTGACCAATAAAATTTGATTTGATTTTCACCACTACCTCCCAACTCTCTCTCCACCCCTCATCCTCCTACCCTCTGGTCTGTCTCACTTGGTCCTTCTAAATGCCTGAAAACCAGCCATGTTAAAAGCACTCCATAAATTCCCAGTGCATGATTGGTCTCCATTTGTGCTGTGTTTTTATGCTCTGGAAAAAAAAGAAAACATCTAACATGCACACACACGGGTGGGAAATTGCCCACTCTCCATTTACTCGAGTAGGGATCAGAGGGGTGCTGGCAGGATGTGTTTGTACATTCAGAGACCGAGCTGCCACCTCATGCCACAATGCTGTTGTTCTGTACTGTTCACTGGAAGCTAATGGGGAGCTACAAAATGACATCTCAGTCCTAAGATCCCCCATACAAACAAACTGTCTACACTAATTTGCATTTGCATGTTTGCTTGCATTAAGCACATTTATTCAATTTGAAAGAACAATCCGTTGGGGTAGAATTAGTGGTTTTCCTTCCTCCACACAACCCTGATAATTCATTTTTATTTCTTGTCCTGCTTATATGCAAATAGCGAGCTGATATGAGACATATGTTTAATTTTGTGTGGTTGGCTATATGCACTTAAGCTTCAGAGCATTTACCTTGCACACTCAGGACTGGAGACACCACTGTTCTTGTTTCCATCTCTTTGCCAAAACATTATTCAGCTTGTACCTCTCCCTCTCTCTGTTTCACACACTTCACTGCCACTGGACCCAGACAGTCAGCTTAGTGCAGTGCACACAAACACTCCACTGATATTTAATTGTATCTTTCCCTCCATTTTCCCCTCCTTCTCCTCACCATTCCCCCTCTCCTTCTCCTTACCATTCCCCCTCTCCTTCTCCTCACCATTCCCCCTCTCCTTCTCCTCACCATTCCCTCTCTCCTTCTCCTCACCATTCCCCCTCTCCTTCTCCTTACCATTCCCCCTCTCCTTCTCCTTACCATTCCCTCTCCTCTCCTCACCATTCCTCCTTTCATTCTCCTCACCATTCCCCCTTTCATTCTCCTCACCATTCCCCCTTTCCTTCTCTTCACCATTCCCCCTTTCCTTCTCTTCACCATTCCCCCTTTCCTTCTCCTCACCATTCCCCCTTTCCTTCTCCTCACCATTCCCCCTCTCCTTCTCCTCACCATTCCCCCTCTCCTTCTCCTCACCATTCCCTCTCTCCTTCTCTTCACCATTCCCCCTCTCCTTCTCCTCACCATTTCCCCTCTCCTTCTCCTCATCATTCCCCCTCTCCTTCTCCTCACCTCTCCCCATCCCTTATTCAACTTCCCCTCCCCTGTATCTCAATTCTCATGAGAGCACATTCAGAGACTCCTCATCGTTCTCTCACAGAAATCATAAAAAATTCATACCGGGCCTCCCAGGTGGTGCAGTGGTTAAGGGCGCTGTACTGCAGCGCCAGCTGTGCAACCAGAGACTCTGGGTTCGTGCCCAGGCTCTGTCGTAACCGGCCGCGACCGGGAGGTCCGTGGGGCGATGCACAATTGGCCTAGCGTGGTCCGGGTTAGGGAGGGTTTAGCCGGTAGGGAAATCCTTGTCTCATCGCGCACCAGCGACTACTGTGGCAGGCCGGGCGCAGTGCGCGCTAACCAAGGTTGCCAGGTGCACGGTGTTTCCTCCGACACATTGGTGCGTCTGGCTTCCGGGTTGAATGGCGCTGTGTTAAGAAGCAGTGCGGCTTGGTTTGGTTGTGTATCAGAGAATGCATGACTTTCAACCTTCGTCTCTCCTGAGCCCGTATGGGAGTTGTAGCGATGAGACAAGATAGTAGCTACTAAAAAACTATTGGATACCACGAAATTGTGGAGAAAAAGGGGTAAAAAAAATAAAATAATAATAATAATACCGGGGTCTGTTGTATAATCCTATGATGAAGGATGTTTGCAAAAATAGTACAACACCAACACAGTGGCGTGTTGGTGTGTACATCACATTTACAGGCCTAATAGATGTGGAGAAATACCCCTAGGAGCTGATGGACTCAGTGCCCATGTGGATTCACTGGTGATCCTCCACACCTTTCTGCCTGCAAGGTAAGCTGCTGCATCTGAGCAGGGATCCACTCATGCAAATCTCCCTGGATTGTGGTAGATGGGATTTATTCTTTCATAAATCATAAAAAAACATATCTGAAGCTGATTGTGTGTGTGTTTATTAAACCGAATTAAGTGACAAGTATTTTGGCTTGTGGAGATAGAGGTACTAGTTGCTATTTGACAGAGATCAGATGTTTAGAATACCACATGCAGGGAAGCGTTTCAAGAATTGGAAACGGTCCTGATGAGAGTTGGAAGCGGTCCAATTACTTCCAATTTTAGACCAGTTTAATTAGGTGATTCTGAATACACCGTGGCACACAATCGAAACAACTCTCCCCTTTCACATGGATCTGAGAATCTACTTCTTCGGTATGTTGCAAGCAAACTACTGACTCAGAACCTATAGGCAGGCAGTCGCACAAACACACACAGAATTACTAAAGCATTTTACAAATAAGGGAATTATTTCAGAAAATCCCTCTTCAGAATGTTTCTGTGTCTCTGTGCATCTGCTTACTAACAAGCTGTTTGGAACATGGGATTAATGCAGCGATGCACTTATCTAATTAGGTGGTACATTCAGGTCTGTAGGAAGATACACTTCATACCAGGTGGATTACTATTTCTTAGTAAAAGGCATGACGTTCATCAGCCTTGTTAATCAAGTTGACAACAGTGTGGGTGGAAAGATGGGATCTAAACACTGTTACTAACATTACTGAATACGCTAACCTTTGGAAATGAAGAGCAAACGTCCAATTGCAGCTAAGGGAATGGTTCATACCAAGAGTCCAGATGGTTGTATGAAATAGCACAGGAGTTAAACCCAGGAGTCATCTAATAATGGACATTACCACCTGGACTGATATAGTTTGGTTGATGTGAAAAGGCATTCTCAGATAGTATATCCTTCTGTATAAAAAATAAGAAGTAATCTAACCTTAATTTTACTTAGACATGTATACCCTACAGTCAATGGTTCTTACTAGGAAAAACACTGTCCTGGTGTTGCTACTGGTGTTAAATCAATGCCTCTCTCAGGACCTTAAATTTCTCTCACATCCATCCTCTCCTACCCTCTCAGTCTTCTCAATAGACTCCTGACGTGACCAGTGAGAGAGCAGTAAAGATCTCTGCGGTCTCGTTTAATGCCAGCCGCGTCCCAGTCACTTCAGAGAGACCCAGTTAAGTGTAAATGCCAATGACCAGTGATTATCAGGGAAAGAACTGCTATTTATTCTTGTCAATGCCCCTCAAATGTTTAATCTTGAAATCAATGACAGACTAGTGGCAAATTATGCAAACATTTCTCCCCTTGAGTTTCTGCCCCCCCTCCCATTTCTGATTCTTTCGGATCCCCTTAGCTGATTACAAGTCCAAGTAATATATGTGATTTAACACCACCCCACTGTCACATACTACAAACTCTTTAGATCTATTTGTAAAACAGACAGATTGAGTGCAGGTTAAACAAAACATGATGCCATGAAATTGAGCCATTGGTCTGAAAGCCAACAGGACACAAAGGAATTCACATAAACCCTGACAACCTCTCCAGTTTGTTACTTTGCACATGGGTACATAGTTAAATGTATTTGAAGAGGGGCTTTGGTGAGGCCCCAGTCCTCCTCATGATTTGGCTAAGGACATGGATAGATGTTAAGCAACTCCAGCTCTCTAAGGAAGCAGGCAGGCTGGCAACATGCTGTACTGTTACTGCACTTCATCCATGAATGCCTCCTCAGAAAATGCCATCCATGGCAAAAGATAGACCATAATATAACACGTCTTATGTTTATAACAATTCATACTCATAACAATTTTACAAAGTAATTACACCGGATGAAAACACCCACAGGGCTACATTTCATTCAAACAAATGAGACAGTAGAAGAGATCATCAAGGAAGCTTGGTTTGGCCTTACTTTACATTATAATACTTTGAATGAAGTAATGAAACTAGAATGGCCAGATATGAAAACAGAAAAGGTGGGTGTTTTATAAAGCCTTTAGGTCACAGTGAGTTTTATTAAAAATTCCTGGCTGATATCAGAGGTACTTAAAGATTAAGAATAGACATTTTAACCTCACCCGCAAGCCAGACAGGAACTGAATTGAAGCCACAGAAGGGCTTAAGGAGAGGTTGGGGGAGGCAGCCGCAGCACTGCACTTAAAGACTCCAGGCTAAGCACAAAGTCAACAGAAAAGCCACTGCTAGCACAGCTTCTCAGGAGATACAGATTTAGGAGAGTATTTTCAGAAATATCTTCAGACTTGAAAGCAAGTCACTGCTTCAACTCACAGAGGCTGTTTGATGTAGATTAGTCATGTTTGGGACGGTCCAGTTTGAGGAAAATACAAAACAGCATTTAAATTTGACCTTTTCTGACTTTTGAGTTAACATTGCAAGAAAACGTAATAAATGTTTAATCCCATAGTAATATAATGCAGTGCTCAAGTGGGTGACTTGAAACAATTCTGCTGTAGTTCAAAATGAAAAGAATGAAATCTAGAACATTTGGTGGATCCAACAGGGAATTAAGCATACCATGTGTGTGTCTGCATAGTGTCTGTGCGTACACCTTTGTGTGTCTGTGTCTGTATACCTGTGTGTGTGTGTGTGTGTGTGTGTGTATACCTAAATCCATTTCCCACAGTCATATGCACCGAGTGTACAAAACATTTAGGAACACCTCTTTTCATGACAGACTGACCAGGTGAATCAAGGTGAAAGCTATGATCCGTTATTGATGTCACATGTTAAATCCACTTCAATCAGTGTAGATGAAGGGAAAGAGACAGGTTAACAAAATATTTTTAAGCCCTGAGACATGGATTGTGTATGTGTGCCATTCAGAGATTGAATGGGCAAGACAAAAGATTGAAGTGCCTTTGAACGGCGTATGATAGTAGCTGCAAGGTGCACCGGTTTGAGTGTGTCAAGAACTGCAATGCGGCTGGGTTTTTCACACTCAACAGTGTCCTGTGTGTGTATCAAGAATGTTCCACCACCCAAAGGACATCCAGCCAACTTGACACAACTGTGGGAAGGATTGTGGGAACTGTGGGAAGGATTGGAGTAAACATGACACCTTGTAGAGTCCATGCCCTGACAAATTGAGGCTGTTCTGAGGGCAAAATGGGGTGCAACTCAATATTAGGACGGTGTTCCTAATGTTTTGTACACTCAGTACAGTATCCATTTGGTACGGTGTGGAGCAAGATTACCACAGCAGCATTACGTAGGATACTCAGGGTCTCAGGATTCATTTAAAGTGAGAAACATACACCACTCATTAACTATAATGCCCGCTATTGATGTCCTAGCTGCTCCTATATTCCAACCACACGGCTAGAGTTATTATATGGCTGTTAAAAGCACTACTCTACAGTCCATGGAGTCTTACATGAAGACCATTACAGCCATGCTCAACAGGTGGACTGCGGACACTTTTGTCATTTTTTGGGGAACTCAGTTGAGCTTCGACTCCTGGTATATGAACACACATAAGGAATGGCAAAATGTGTAGAATTGCAGGAAATGTGCTTTTAAACTGCAAAAATGTCTCTGTGCCAACAAGTGGGTGTGAACAATTTGAGGTTGCATGGGTTGTGAGGTGGGGGCTTGTTACTATGCTGATAAATGACTATCCATTCGGATCTTTGGCACTTAGGACATTTGTGTGACCAGACCTTCTCAAATAGTACTTGAGTACCGCTGCCACACACACACACACAATAGACCCTCTTACAGGCAGAATCCTGATTCAAAGGACATACAGGAGAGATAGTGAGTTAGTAATGTATGGTATCACGGTCTTCACCTCCACACCAGTGTTAAACTCCATGAGTCCTGATGGGGGCTGTTGGCTAGGGTGAGTGGTAGGCCGTCTCATTGAAACTGTCCATATCTTTTCCCCATATTCCCCTCTGAATACCCAGGGAAACATCCCGAATGTCTATCCCTTCAATTAGTCTCCCTTCCCATCAGTCACTTACAGCCTCTAAAAGATAGATAAGGTGAGTGGAGAAGATGAGTGGAGGAGGAGGGAAAAAGGAGTAATGATTCGGGACCATTAGTAAAGCGTGGTGGGAGGGGCGCTGGATGAGCGGGTGAAGGGTGATGATAATACATTCATTAACAGGATGTAAAACCACGCTTTAAATATGAGGGCAATCCATTATTATTTCAGATCTACCAGAGTGAGTGTAGGCAGCATGGGTAAAAAGCAGAAAGATTGTCACACATGAATGGCACCTCTCTCTCTCAGACAGAGATATTTATTTATTTATTTATTTTTTGATAGTGCAATTAGCTGATTAATTAGACTCCTGTGGATCATGTTTATGAAGAGGTTGGCTGCAAACTCGACAGCTGTGTTTTTTTTATGTTCCTCGCAGACGGCCGGGTAATTGCATGCAGTGGTAATAAGTGTGTTAATATGATCCCTAACATTAAAGGAAACAGGGAGAGTGATATACACTGCTCAAAAAAATAAAGGGAACACTAAAATAACACATCCTATATCTGAATGAATGAAATATTCTTATTAAATACTTTTTTCTTTACATAGTTTAATGCGCTGACATTCAACAAAATCACACACAAATTATCAATGGAAATCAAATTTATCAACCCATGGAGGTCTGAATTTGGAGTCACACAAAATTAAAGTGGAAAACCACACTACAGGCTGATCCAACTTTGATGTAATGTCCTTAAAACAAGTCGAAATGAGGCTCAGTAGTGTGTGTGGCCTCCACGTGCCTGTATGACTTCCCTACAACGCCTGGGCATGCTCCTGATGAGGTGGCGGATGGTCTCCTGAGGGATCTCCTCCCAGACCTCGACTAAAGCATCCGCCAACTCCTGGACAGTCTGTGGTGCAACGTGGCGTTGGTGGATAGAGCGAGACATGATGTTCCAGATGTGCTCAATTGGGTTCAGGTCTGGGGAACGGGTGGGCCAGTCCATAGCATCAATGTCTTCCTCTTGCAGGAACTGCTGACACACTCCAGCCACATTGTCTTGCATTAGGAGGAACCCAGGGCCAACCACACCAGCATATGGTCTCACAAGGGGTCTGAGTATCTCATCTCGGTACCTAATGGCAGTCAGGCTACCTCTGGCGAGCACATGGAGGGCTGTGCGGCCCCCCAAAGAAATGCCACCCCACACCATGACTGACCCGCCGCCAAACCGGTCATGCTGGAGGATGTTGCAGGCAGCAGAACGTTCTCCACGGCGTATCCAGACTGTCACATGTGCTCAGTGTGAACCTGCTTTCATCTGTGAAGAGCACAGGGCGCCAGTGGCGAACTTGCCAATCTTGGTGTTCTCTGGCAAATGCCAAACGTCCTGCACGGTGTTGGGCTGTAAGCACAACCCCCACCTGTGGACGTCGGGCCCTCATACCACCCTCATGGAGTCTGTTTCTGACCGTTTGAGCAGACACATGCACATTTGTGGCCTGCTGGAGGTCATTTTGCAGGGCTCTGGCAGTGCTCCTCCTGCTCCTCCTTGCACAAAGGCGGAGGTAGCGGTCCTGCTGCTGGGTTGTTGCCCTCCTACGGCCTCCTCCACATCTCCTGATGTACTAGCCTGTCTCCTGGTAGCGCCTCCATGCTCTGGACACTACGCTGACAGACACAGCAAACCTTCTTGCCACAGCTCGCATTGATGTGACATCCTGGATGAGCTGCACTACCTGAGCCACTTGTGTGGGTTGTAGACTCCGTCTCATGCTACCACTAGAGTGAAAGCACCGCCAGCATTCAAAAGTGACAAAACATCAGCCAGGAAGCATAGGAACTGAGAAGTGGTCTGTGGTTATCACCTGCAGAACCACTCCTTTATTGGGGGTGTCTTACTAATTGCCTATAATTTCCACCTGTTGTCTATTCCATTTGCACAACAGCATGTGAAATTTATTGTCAATCAGTGTTGCTTCCTAAGTGGACAGTTTGATTTCACAGAAGTGTGATTGACTTGGAGTTACATTGTGTTGTTTAAGTGTTCCCTTTATTTTTTTGAGCAGTGTATAACCCCACTAAACACACAGCCCAACAGCACTCGACAGCGGTTTGAGGGTGATGTTGATGAGCCTAGCGCCTAGATACATTTACAACCGTCACAACCCACTGAGCACAAACGTCAATTCAATTGCTTGCTGTTTGGGGTTTTAGGCTGGGTTTCTGTACAGCACTTTATGACATCAGCTGATGTAAGAAGGGCTTTATAAATACATTTGTTTGAAATTTGATTGATATTGAAACAACCAGTGTGTGCCGAGTGGGAATGCTCCATCTACTTACCTCTGTCTTGATTGCATGTTAAACATTTTTTTTAATTTATTTTACCTTTAATTAACTAGGCAAGTCAGTTAAGAACAAATTCTTATTTTCAATTACGGCCTAGGAACTGTGGGTTAACTGCCTTGTTCAGGGGCAGAACGACAGATTTTTACCTTGTTAGCCTTTCGGTTCCAAATCCAATGCTCTAATCACTAGGCTACTTGCCATCCCAACATAGATAAGATGGTAAGGAAATGTGGAAAAGGTAACCTCTTAGCCGCATTTCAAAGGAGTGGGACATTGTCTTTGGTTTTAATTGCTGAGAAACTTCATCTCATGTGCTGCACTGCAGACCATATCCACTCTAGTACTGCTGGGGCCCTTTTCTTCTCCCAGCAATCAGGCTCGGCTGCAGTGAAGCAGTTAGCTCCCCTGTATTTTATATAATCTAGCCCTAATGAGGCTCAGAGGGAGAGTTCTCTCTCTCTCTCCTCTCTTGTCCATGGTGTGGCCTGACAGACTCGGTGTACTGCAGCAGAGCAGAGATCATTGTATAGTGTTGGTCCGACTGAAATAGAAAGGGTGGGTTATGAGGGGAAGCCCAGATAAACTGGCTGTCCAGGGCACTGACAAACTAGTCCAACTGAATCGTCCTAGGAGACCTGCAGAGAGAGTTGGCTCAGCTGAAAACAAGGCTCCACACAAATGGCCATTTACAGTTTACAGCACTGATGTGTCTCTTAGACAGTTCTGATTGATTGGGAAATACAATACAACCTCGAGCTAACAGAAAAGCAGCAGCCAAAATGGAAATCAAACCACTCAGAAAGCTAAACCATCTGGATTATCAGCTTTACAAAAATGTGTTATGGTTCACACCACCATATTATATAATGCAATACATCTCCCCTTTCCAGTGTGGCAGCTGCAAATATTTTTGCAGCCATAATTACTGTAGTACTCAGATAATCTTAAGTACACAACACCTGAGGACCGTTTTATGACCTTTGACTTTCATAGGATCACAATGCAAATACACCAGCTATCAATCACCTACGAAGACTTCATAATGATATCAACTCGAGCGCAATAACCTGGAGGTCGACAACATTGGCCATCTGCTATCAATATTTGTATTCTAAATAAAAGGGAAGGAAAACTCATTTTGGATAAAGGCAGTAAATTTCTAATGTTCACCTTCACGTGGGGAGTCAGAATTAACAGCGTGATGACAATCTTCATTTGTTTTCCACTCCCACAGAAAGTCAATGATTCTCTCATAATGCAGAATGTGTTACAACAGGCTTTAGTAAAGAAATAGTAAATATACAGTATAAATCTCTCTCATTGAGATACAGTAAGAGAATATAGTCAGGCAAAGTGAAAGGATACAGTGCCTTGCGAAAGTATTCGGCCCCCTTGAACTTTGCGACCTTTTGCCACATTTCAGGCTTCAAACATAAAGATATAAAACTGTATTTTTTTGTGAAGAATCAACAACAAATGGGACACAATCATGAAGTGGAACGACATTTATTGGATATTTCAAACTTTTTTAACAAATCAAAAACTGAAAAATTGGGCGTGCAAAATTATTCAGCCCCTTTACTTTCAGTGCAGCAAACTCTCTCCTGAAGTTCAGTGAGGATCTCTGAATGATCCAATGTTGACCTAAATGACTAATGATGATAAATACAATCCACCTGTGTGTAATCAAGTCTCCGTATAAATGCACCTGCACTCAGAGGTCCGTTAAAAGCGCAGAGAGCATCATGAAGAACAAGGAACACACCAGGCAGGTCCGAGATACTGTTGTGAAGAAGTTTAAAGCCGGATTTGGATACAAAAAGATTTCCCAAGCTTTAAACATCCCAAGGAGCACTGTGCAAGCGATAATATTGAAATGGAAGGAGTATCAGACCACTGCAAATCTACCAAGACCTGGCCGTCCCTCTAAACTTTCAGCTCATACAAGGAGAAGACTGATCAGAGATGCAGCCATGAGGCCCATGATCACTCTGGATGAACTGCAGAGATCTACAGCTGAGGTGGGAGACTCTGTCCATAGGACAACAATCAGTCGTATATTGCACAAATCTGGCCTTTATGGAAGAGTGGCAAGAAGAAAGCCATTTCTTAAAGATATCCATAAAAAGTGTTGTTTAAAGTTTGCCACAAGCCACCTGGGAGACACACATGTGGAAGAAGGTGCTCTGGTCAGATGAAACCAAAATTGAACTTTTTGGCAACAATGCAAAACGTTATGTTTGGCGTAAAAGCAACACAGCTGAACACACCATCCCCACTGTCAAACATGGTGGTGGCAGCATCATGGTTTGGGCCTGCTTTTCTTCAGCAGGGACAGGGAAGATGGTTAAAATTGATGGGAAGATGGATGGAGCCAAATACAGGACCATTCTGGAAGAAAACCTGATGGAGTCTGCAAAAGACCTGAGACTGGGACGGAGATTTGTCTTCCAACAAGACAATGATACAAAACATAAAGCAAAATCTACAATGGAATGGTTCAAAAATAAACATATCCAGGTGTTAGAATGGCCAAGTCAAAGTCCAGACCTGAATCCAATCGAGAATCTGTGGAAAGAACTGAAAACTGCTGTTCACAAATGCTCTCCATCCAACCTCACTGAGCTCAAGCTGTTTTGCAAGGAGGAATGGGAAAAAATGTCAGTCTCTCGATGTGCAAAACTGATAGAGACATACCCCAAGCGACTTACAGCTGTAATCGCAGCAAAACGTGGCGCTACAAAGTATTAGAGGCTGAATAATTTTGCACGCCCAATTTTTCAGTTTTTGATTTGTTAAAAAAGTTTGAAATATCCAATAAATGTCGTTCCACTTCATGATTGTGTCCCACTTGTTGTTGATTCTTCACAAAAAAATACAGTTTTATATCTTTATGTTTGAAGCCTGAAATGTGGCAAAAGGTCGCAAAGTTCAAGGGGGCCGAATACTTTTGCAAGGCACTGTACATATTTGATTGACAGTCACAGAGGAGAGAGAGTAGACCATTACATTTGGCTCATTTAGCCAACGCCTCAGAAGATAGAGGGTTAGCGCCTAATTAATGAAAACAGGTGCTTCACTTCAATGTATTGAAAACGGCTGTAAAAAAACAACAGTTAACCCCTCGAGGCGAAAGAAAACGCCTAACCACCAGATTGTGATAATGGAAAACAAAACTTGTCAAAGTGAGGCAAAACAACCAATTAAGTTGACATAAAACTTGTGCAGAGTGTCCGAAGATGAAATCAACTAATAAAGTATAACCTTTCAAGTATTCTCATTTCAGTATAACCATTCAGATGAGGGAGGACAAACATTGAAGAGGCTGTTGATTTACGTAGACGGGGTCTGCTCCAAAAGTAGGAATTGGCATCGGGGGTGACAAGTGAGATAAACCTGCTGGAACGCGTGCTACGGGTGGGTGCTGCTATGGTGACCAACAAGCAGAGATAAGGCGGGACTTTACCTAGCAGGGTCTTGTAGATGACCTGGAGCCAGTGGGTTTGGCGACGAGTATGAAGCGAGGGCCAGCCAACGAGAGCGTACAGGTCGCAGTGGTGGGTAGTATATGGGGCTTTGGTGACAAAACGGATGGCACTGTGATAGACTAGATCCAATTTGTTGAGTAGGGTGTTGGAGGCGATTTTGTAAATGACATCGCCGAAGTCGAGGATCGGAAAGATGGTCAGTTTTACAAGGGTATGTTAGGCAGCATGAGTGAAGGATGCCTTGTTACGAAATAGGAAGCCAATTCTAGATTTCACTTTGGATTGGAGATGTTTTATGCGAGTCTGGAAAGAGAGTTTACAGTCTAACCAGACACCTAGGTATTTGTAGTTGTCCACATATTTTAAGTCAGAACCGTCCAGAGTAGTAATGCTGAACGGCCGGTGCAGGTGCAGGCAGCGATCGATTGAAGAGCATGCATTTAGTTTTACTTGTATTTAAGAGTAATTGGAGGCCACAGAAGGAGAGCTGTATGGCATTGAAGCTTGCCTGGAGGGTTGTTAACACAGTGTCCAAAGAAGGGCCAGAAGTATACAGAATGGTGTCGTCTGCGTAGAGGTGGATCAGAGACTCACCAGGAGCAAGAGCGACATCATTGATGTATACAGAGAAGAGAGTCGGCCCAACAATTGAACCCTGTGGCAGCTTGGCTGTCGAAACGTTGGTAATTCAATTTGTGTGCAGCTCTCTTTTATTTTCAAGTTTTCTACTCCGCTAGCCAGCACCTCGCCTAAATAGGTGTGCGTTTCTTTTTCTTCTAGATTACCCCCATAGAGACTGCCAGAGGTCCGGACAACAGGCCCTCAGATTTGACACACTGAACTCTGTCGGGAAAGTAGTTGGTGAACCAGGTGAGGCAATCATTTGAGAAACCAAGGCTGTTTAGTCTGCCGATGAGGTGATTGACAGAGTTGAAAGCCTTGGCCAGGTCAATGAATACAGCTGCACAGTATTGTTTCTTATCGATGGCGGTTAAGATTTCGTTTAGTACCTTGAGCGTGGCTGAGGTGCACCCATGACCAGCTCTGAAACCAGATTGCATTGCGGAGAAGGTACGGTGAGATTCGAAATGGTTGGTGATCTGTTTGTTTACTTGGCTTTCGAAGACCTTAGAAAGGCAGGGTAGGATAGATATCGGTCTGTAGCAGTTTGGGTCAAGAGTGTCTCCCCCTTTGAAGAGGGGGATGACCGTAACTGCTTTCCAATCTTTGGGAATCTCAGATGACACGAAAGAGAGGTTGAACAGGCTAGTAATAGGGGTTGCAACAATTTCGGCAAATTTTAGAAAGGGTCCAGTTTGTTTAGCCCGGCTGATTTGTAGGGGTCCAGATTTTGCAGCTCTTTCAGAACATCAGCTGACTGGATTTGGGAGAAGGAGAAATGGTGAAGGATTGGGCGAGTTGCTGTGGGGGGTGCAGTGCTGTTGACCGGGGTAGGGGTAGCCAGGTGGAAAGCATGGCCAGCCGTAGAAAAATACTTATTGAAATTCTCAATTATAGTGGATTTATTGGTGGTGACAGAGTTTCCTATCCTCAGTGCAGTGTGCAGCTGGGAGGAGGTGCTCTTATTCTCCATGGACTTTACAGTGTCCCAGAACTTTTTTGAGTTTGTGTTGCAGGAAGCAAATTTCAGCTTGAAAAAGCTAGCCTTGGCTTTTCTAATTGCCTGTGTATATTGGTTTCTAACTTCCCTAAAAAGTTGCATTTCACGGGGGCTGTTCGATGCTAATGCAGAACGCCACAGGATTTTTTTGTGTTGGGAAAGGGCAGTCAGGTCTGTAGAGAACCAAGGGCTATATTGGTTCCTGGTTTTACATTTTTTGAATGAGGCATGATTATTTAAGATGGTGAGGAAGGCACTTTTAAAGAATAACCAGGCATCCTCTACTGACGGGATGAGGTCAATATCCTTCCAGGATACCCAGGCCAGGTCGATTAGAAAGGCCTGCTCGCTGAAGTGTTTCAGGGAGCGTTTGATAGTGATTAGAGTGGAGGTCGTTTGACCGCTGACCAATTATTGATGCAGGCAATGATCACTGAGATTTTGGTTGAAAACAGCAGAGGTGTATTTAGAGGGCAAGTTGGTTAGGATGATATCTATGAGGGTGCCCGTGTTTACGACTTTGGGGTTGTACGTGGTAGGTTCATTGATAATTTGTGTGAGATTGAGGGCATCAAGCTTAGATTGTAGGATGGCCGGGGTGTTAAGCATGTCACAGTTCAGGTCACCTAGCAGCACGAGCTCTGAAGATAGATGGGGGGCAATCATTTCACATATGGTATCCAGAGCACAGCTGGGGGCAGAGGGTGGTCTATAGCAGGTGGCAACAGTGAGAGACATATACTCTTAGAAAGAAGGGTTCCAAAAGGGTTCTTCAGCTGTCCCCATATGAGAACCCTTTTTGGTTCTAGGTAGAACTCTTCTGGGTTCCATGTAAAGGGTTCTACCTGGAACCAAAAAAAGAGTTGTTCAAATGGTTCTCCTATGGGGACACCGGAGGAACACTTTTAGGTTCTAGATAGCACCTTTTCTTTTAAGAGTGTAGTCCCAAAATGTTTTGCTTGTCAGCAATCAAGTGTTCAAGATAAGTAACTTTCAAAATACAGAAATTGTCCCCGTATCTTGAAAACTTGATTGCTGACAAACAAAACATTTTGGGACTATGTCAACAATGGACTAATGAAACAAATACCAAACGATCGTTTTGGGTGGAATATTCCTTTTAGAGGAGGGTGGTGGGGAGATAATTAACCCTGTTTCTCAGTCTTCTCCCCTCTTGGCTTCCTGCTACTCCACCAACGTGTGAATTACAGAGCACTCAAAAGGAGAGGAGGAAGAAGAGGGGTCAGAGGGAGAAAGAGTACAAACTTATGACAAACACACTGGCTACAAAAATCAAGCCACCAACTTTAAACTTTCTTCCCAAATCTAAAATGAAATCTTACTTTCTTGATGGCCTACATAATTTTAAATCTTCATAGCCTACATGTATTTTTAATGCTGACACACTGCCCTAAGACTTATGGACAGGGAACAGAAAGCGAGGAAATTACCTTCAGCCTATTCTTGGAGAGCAATACAGCAGATAGATGGAAAAAATCTCATTGTCTTCCTGACTTCCTCCTCAATAGATTTTTTTAATCAAATAGAAGCACAATAACTTCTCTCCTTCTCTTCGAGATGAGGGCCATCCGCTGTGGAGGAAGCCAGTGTCCAGAACCATTTAAAAGTTTTCAACAGCAGCGGCATCTGCCACTGCTCTCCATACAGTAGATGCCAGAAGCAGTAGGCTAGTTAAGCAGGTTGTGTCTAGAATCCAAGAGAGGACGATCGGTCCGCCAAACGGTCCTGATGGAATTTGAAGACCGTCAAACATGAAACGATTCAACAACAGTTCTAGGGCACCTTTCATGCCGTTCCATGTTCTACCCCGCCGCCATGTCACATTCCAACAGTGAATCGTCTGTGGCAATGTGCTAGTCTGTTTTCAGTCAGAAGCCAGCGCCCCGGGGATGATAAACAAGCAGGAATTATTGAACTGGAAAATTGTGTCACTGACCTGTTTACATACACTTAGGTTGGAGTCATTAAAACTTGTTTTGTTTTTCAACCACTCCACAAATTTCTTGTTAACAAACTAAAGTTTTGGCAAGTCAGGTAGGACATCTACTTTGTGCATGACAAAAGTAAGCTTTCCAACAGTTGTTTACAGACAGATTATTTCACTTATAATTCACTGTATCACAATTCCAGTGGGTCAAAAGTTTAAACACACGAAGTTGACTGCCTTTAAAAAGCTTGGAAAATTCCAGAAAATGATGTCATGGATTTAGAAGCTTCTGATAGGTTAATTAACATAATCTGAGTCAATTTGAGGTGTACCTGTGGATGTATTTCAAGGCCTACCTTCAAACTCAGTGCGTATTTGCTTGACATCATCATTGTAGACCTCTGGTTCATCCTTAGGAGCAATTTCCAAATGCCTGAAGGTACCACGTTCATCTGTACAAACAATAGCACGCAAGTATACACACCATGGGACCACACAGCCGCCATACCGCTCAGGAAGGAGACACGTTCTGTCTCCTCGAGATTAATGTACTTTGGTGTGAAAACTGCAAATCAATCCCCGAACAACAACAAAGGACCCTGTGAAGATGCTGGAGGAAAAAGGTACAAAAGTATCTATAGCCACAGTAAAACGAGTCCTATATCGACATAACCTGAAAGGCCGCTCAGCAAGGAAGAAGCCACTGTTCCAAAACCGCCATAAAAAAAACAGACTATGGTTTGCAACTGCACATGGGGACAAAGATTTTGTCCCCATGTGTACTTTTTGGAGAAAAGTCCTCTGGTCTGATGAAACAAAAATAGAACTGTTTGGCCATAATGACCATCGTTATGTTTGGAGGAAAAAGGGAGAGGCTTGCAAGTCGAAGAACATCATCCCAACCGTGAAGCACGGAGGTTTCAGCATCATGTTATGGGTGTGCTTTTCTGCTGGAGGGACTGGTGCACTTTACAAAATAGATGGCATCATGAGGGAGGAAAATTATCTGGATATATTGAAGCAACATCTCAAGACATCAGTCAGGAAGTTAAAGTTTGGTCGCAAATGGGTCTTCCAAATGGACAATGACCCCAAGCATACTTCCAAAGTTGTGGCAAAATGGCTTAAGGACAACAAAGTCAAGGTATTGGAGTGGACATCACAAAGCCCTGACCTCAATCCTATAGAAAATATGTGGGCAGAACTGAAAAAGTGTGTGCAAGCAAGAAGGCCTACAAACCTGACTCAGTTACACTAGCTCTGTCAGGAGGAATGGGACAAAATTCACAACTTATTGTGGGAAGCTTGTGGAAGGCTACCAGAAACGTTTCACCCAAGTTAAACAATTTAAAGGCAATGCTACAAAATACTAATTGAGTGTATGTAAACTTCTGATCCACTGGGAATGTGTTGAAAGAAATAAAAGCTGAAATAAATCATTCTCTACTATTATTCTGACATTTCACATTCTTAAAATAAAGTGGTGATCCTAACTGACCTAAGACAGGGAATTTGTACTAGGTTTAAATGTCAGGAATTGTGAAAAAATGAGTTTAAATCTATTTGGCAACGGTGTATGTAAACTTCTGACTTCAACTGTGTATATATATATATATATATATATATATATATATATATACATACACACACGTATGTGGACACCCCTTCAAATTAGTAAATTTGGGTATGACAGGTGTATAAAATTGAGCACACAGCCATGCGATCTCCATAGACAAACACTGGCAGAAGAATGACCTTACAGAAGAGCTCAGTGACTTTCAACGTGGCACCGTCATACAACAGGATGCCACCTTTCCAACAAGTCAGTTCATCAAATTTCTGCCCTACTAGAGCTGCCCCGGTAAACTGTAAATGCTGTTCTTGTGAAGTGGAAACGTCTAGGTGCAACGTCGTCTCAGCTGCAAAGTGGTAAGCTACACAAGCTCACAGAACAGGACTCCCGAGTACTGAAGCTCGTAAACATCGTCTGTCCTTTGTTGCAACACTCACTATCGAGTTTCAAACTGCCTCTGGAAGCTACCTTCCCCAACGCAGTGCCAACTGTAAAGTTTGGTGGAGGAGGAATAATGGTCTAGGGCTAGCATACAATGACATTCTAGACGATTCTGTGGTTCCAATTTTGTTGCATGACAATGCCCTCATGCCCAGAGCGAGGTCCAAATGGAAATGGTTTGTCATGATCGGTGAGGAAGAACTTGACTGACCTGCACAGAGCCCTGACCTAAACTCCATCGAACACCTTTGGGATGAATTGGAACGCCAACTGCGAGCCAAGCCTAATCGCCCAACAGCAGTACCCGACCTCACTAATGCTCTTGTGGATGAATGGAATCAAGTCCCCGCAGCAATGTTTCAACATCTAGTGGAAAGCCTTCCCAGAAGAGTTTGGCTGTTATAGCAGCAAAGGCCTTCCATCACCCAATTATCAATAATCAGACGACCGCTAGATCCACATTCGGTGCGATGTGATTGGCCTTGGTGAGAAAGATCGAAAGGTGAGAACTCAATTAAAAAAACGAGGTCAAATCATGACGTTAGTGATCTTCGGGTCGGAATGTCGGGAGTTCTATAAAGACGCCAGAGTTTCCGAAATGATTTTCCAAGTCGGAGCCCGTTTTTTGGGGGAGGGGGGTTCACAATTGTCTTGAACGCACTCAAGTCGGAAGTCAGAGATTTCCGACTTCCCAATAGTTTAGAACCACACCCACAACGGGAAAAAAATAATGGTATTGGATTCGCAGGTGGAGGACTTCTGTGAGAGGCCACTGTTATGCCTGAATTCGACCCCAAACCAACGAGGAAGTCTGCTCCAGTGTTGAGAGCGGTTGTATAAAACCAATTAGTATGTCAAGCAAAGCTCTTCACCGTGCCAGGCCGCTCTTAATTTCTATTCAGTTCAACTCGCCATAAATTTGGCATCTAAACTGTCCGTAAGATAGCTTTAAGGAGAGGCAGCAGTGACAAAAGCTCTCTCTCTCTCTCCTGCTTGCTCTCTCGTTTATGCGACTGACTTTCAAGGCCTCAAGTTGCTTTCTTATTTCATTCTGTGAAGTAGATCACAGAGGGAAGTGACTTGTGGCCTAAATCTGTCATCAGCTCACTGTTGTAAAGCTGTTTCTCTGCAGGATCATTCCTCTGACTCTGGCTATGGGCAGTAAAATATATTGGTATTCAATGTCAGTTGAAAATGACCTGAAGCAAGTCAAAAAATATCTTCTTTTTTTTTTAAACAAACATTTTGACCTTCACTAAGACAGTCCATGACGTAGACAAAAAGATGATAAAGCATCATATTTATTGCTCTGCAACATTCTCCAAATAATAAAGTTTCATTTAACAAATGTGTATAAAAATACATTATCAAGCCATCCACTTGCCACGGTACGTGCACTCTATAAATTAAAAGTTTCCTTTATGGTAATTAGATTCCAAATACATGATAGATCACCATATCGAGATCATCACATCAGTGTGTGTGGTTCTGTTACCACGGTGATGAAACATCAGCGCACATACTTTACCATAATATTAATAATAGATTTTTGTCTGCTATATTCAGAGAGGATAGGGTAAAAAATAGATGGCTGCAAAGTACAGTTAGAGTAGGGATATACACACCACTGATTATCACATCATTTACATGTCTCCCACATCAAATATGCCTGTACATTCATGAAGGGGCGGTGATTTCTGTTAGCAAAAAGGCACCATAACTAAAAGATGAAATCTCATCCTGAATTTAAAATGTTACATCTACATTCTGAAAATGAAATCCTTGAAGTAAGCTTTTGGGGACAGATCACCCTAAAACAGTTCAGATTGTGGTTCCCTTTTACGTAGTGACTACATATGACTTCATTCAGCCCTTTATTTCAAAAACAATATTTTATAAGAACGAGAACTGTTCTGTGGGTTACCTGTGATTTCCAGGCTAGTGGTGATGTCTCAGACAGAGTTTTGTTTCTGATAGAATCATCTCGAGGTTCAAGCTGTACTTTGTCGAAATGAGATAGAAATGGAAAACTTCGTAAATATGCTGCTTATAAATCAAGGATATTGCGTGAAAATGACATCCCTTTGCAGAGGGCTTAAATGCAGAGGGTGACTAGTAAGTTGTATGTACATTTTATTAGTATTTTTATTTAACCTTTATTTAACTAGGCAAGTCAGTTAAGGACAAATTCTTATTTACAATGATGGCCAAACCCGGACGACGCTGGGCCAATTGTGCGCCGCCCTATGGGACTCCCAATCATGGCCGGTGATACAGTTGTGTAAAACCAAAACTAAATGTAGAACGCAATGCGATTGGGGGGAAAAAAAACAAGATCTCTTAACAATATAAGCTTATATCCATGGTTGGAACCTGAACGTCTGGTTAGACTTTTCCCACAAGGCCCTCTGCTGCCATCCGTCCACTGAAGATGACATCATTGACCGAGACGCCATCATAAGAGGACCCAGCCAAACTAAGGGGTAGATTGTGGTCTCTGATGTACTGTCTCATATTTTCTGTTGATAGAAAAACCAAGCCCAAATCAACAGATATTCACAGTAGATAGGTATATTAAAAAAACTAACCCTATTTTTCGATACAGGGCACAGAGATCAGAGATACCCAGCACAAAAGCAAAAATCGAATCTATTAAATGAAGACTGTCCTCATCTTACCAAGTCGTTTCCAGTGTCCAAGGTAATATTGAGGAATGCAGTCCTAGAGAAGATAAATTACATATTAAGACAACAATTATATTAGCTGTCCTGATCCCAGACCTGTATGAGCTAAAGCCGTCGCTTAACTATCATCGTAATGCCAAGGAGTTGGCTAAGCACATACAGACCTGGAACCAGACGACAAATGGTGGAGGACGTTAAAACTAAGAGTGACTGGACAGGAAAGCAGGCACTCAGATCACATTTATGGAAGATAGCAGTGAAAGATGAATCCATCCTGTCAACAAATTTAAAAAATAGGACATTTGTTCCTCTACAATGTCAGTTCGGAAGTGATTATCGCGTCGTCTATCTATACAGAGCATACCATTCAAATTCAACTCTTTGTCTTGCTCAAAACTTCCTGCTATCTCTGCTGCCTGGTTGTTGGTTGACATGGGAGCGCAGAGAGCATCAGGATTTGAGCTAGAATCAGGGAGACGCAGCACTATGAATACTGATGTAGCTGACTTGGGGTAGTGCGTGTCTGTGAAGATGTGTGTGTAGGAGTTGGGGAAGAGGATCTAACATCCCAGTGCCTCTCTCCATCCTGCCTATCTAGTTCCATAGAAGGAAAGACCAATACAGAAACAGAGAAGAGCCATCTATCTGGTGAGATAGTGATCATCAACAGGCTTGTTGATCTGTTTGCTCCAGTCTTGCTCCCCTGGCACAGGGCTAAGTTATGATAGTGGAGCTCAACTGAATAGATTGTTTATACATGGTAGGTTGGTTCGAATACTAATTGAATCCAGGGCCCAATGAGGACCTCTTGTGATATATAGTGGTTAATGAATTAAATTGAACAAGAGGCCTTTGATTCAAGTCTCTTGAAACAAACAAGCACACACACACACACACACACACACCTTACCTTGAGTAATGCAACAATGCTCCAGATAGGTGGTGTGGTAACGCCCAGGTGTGATGTCACGGCCTGGGTAGCCCTATCCAGGAGGAGCTGCTCAGTCACTTTCTCTGGATTCCCAAACACTTCCTGGAACCAGGCCCCGCCCATCATCACCTAGGGAACACAGACAGTACACACACAGCGGATTAAAATCATCAAAGCTTGATGATGAGTTGGTTATTTTAATCAGCTGTGTACTGCTAGGGCAAAAACCAAAGCGTACACCCAGGCGAGGCCCCAGGACTGGGTTTGGGAACCCCTGATTTAGAAAACTGTCTGTCTGCCTGCCTGCCAGCCAGCTTAATAATAAATGGATCAAACATCCTTTGTCCTAAAGGACCTATAAGACCATCAGTGAAGAAATGGAACTACATTCCAACAACAGCCTTGTTCAGGGCTACTGAGTTGAAGTCCCACGGATGGCTGCACCATATTTGCCTTGGCCAGCAGCTTGTCTGTTTGCATAAACTGACGTGTCTAGAGAAACAGGCATCTGCCCAGTAAACAAATAATGTCTTAAGAAGGTGAGGAGGAACATCAATAATGGAGTGACATATGTTGTAGAAGTCAAGTCACATGGCACCAGAGGCTATTTGCAGTTAGTTTACAGTATGTCTTCCACACCAGGGTATTCCAAACAGAAACTCCCTCCACAACCTCCCTGTGACATGACCCAATAAGCCTAAATGAGGATGGGGCTGGACTGTGTAAGGGACATGGGGATCTGTCATCATCACGTCTAAAGCATGAATCATTTACACTGAGTGTAATCCTGTATATCTTGATGGGTTCCACTTTGGTTTATACATGGTAGGTTGGTCCCTGCCATGCTGTGCATTATTAACATAGGAAAGTATTCTTGCAAGGCCTATAAACACACACATTATGTAATTGTTTGTGTATGAGAGAGAATATAGTACATATATATTGTGTGTCTCTTACTGTTAGTCTGGTGGTGTGTCCTCCAGTGCGGTTGTGCTGGGGGAAGGGCACAGAGTCATAGACCACCCCTAGGAGACCTCTGTCTTCTGAGGATGGCACCAGGTGGCCAAAGCCCTGAGGCCACACAAGACAACACTCAGATACACACACGCATACCCATACAAAATAACAGAGAATCTTCTAAAACAAATTGCTTCATTCTCATTGAGTGTTCTCACAGTGACAGGCAGGACGGAACCCTCGTACTCCAGGTTTACCACGGCAACGGTCACTGTGGCGATCTCCAGTAGCTGCTGTGACAGGGGCTGTGCAGCAGAGGGCAGTGCTGAGGCCAGAGCTAAAACAAAACACACTCACAACTGAAGACCAACACCACACAGGCTTCCAGGTCCACAGGCAGAACGGCAGGGACTGAATTTAGAATCACTGTTTGAAGTTAAAAGGTTCAGAGGTCAAGTTTAGTAAAAGTTAATTTACCTTTTGCGGGTAGAGCAGAAATGATATGATCAGCTTTGATGGTGCCGACCTCCAGTTGAATCTTTGTTAAAAAAATCAATTCCACAGACATCAGTTGATTAATTTACTCAATTTAATAAACAACTTAAAAATGCATATACAGTGGGGCAAAAAAGTATTTAGTCAGCCACCAATTGTGCAAGTTCTCCCACTTAAAAAGATGAGAGAGGCCTGTAATTTTCATCATAGGTACACTTCAACTATGACAGACTTTTTGACAATGACAATACTTTTTTTCTCACTGTACCGCCACAACTCCAGTGCAATGGCAGTACACACACATGTGTCCCAACCCCCAGGTCTCCAGCAGTCTCACCTCCCAGCCAGTCCCATTAGTACTTAGCCCCATCACAGGGGTGTCTTTGTGCACCTCTACACGTCCCCCATTCCTCATCCTCTCCTCCAGGGCTTCTGGAAGGTTCTGTAAGCCCCTCTTCAGTGACCACTGGGCCCAGTTCTCCTGAGCGGCCCTCTTGGCCAGGGTAGAGGGGGGTACGTCTGGTTCAGGGCCTGGGGTGACAGTCACACTTGTTATTCATCTACTCATTTAGACAGGTCAGCAATATGACTGTTATGGGGACCTTTTAGACTCTCAGAATTCCTATGTAGCTTCGGTGTGGTGGCGGACTCTCTCTCACCTGAGCCCAGCAACATCCCCAGGACGATGGAACCTCTGGCCTTCTCTGCGTTGTAGAGTGGTGGGAGACAAGAGCGCACACTCAGCTTCCTGCAGTCCCCTGCAAACACTCCCCTGCACAGGCTGTCGATGGCAATGTCTGCAAGCTGCAGAGAGAAGAGGAGCATACTGTCACTCTGAACTGATGTGGAAGTTGTGTGGACATCATTTAGGGTCTTTTTTTAACACCATCACACCTCAGTGCCCAGCCTTCTCGACACGAAGGAATGAACAGACTCATCCTCCTCCTTTCCTCTGCTGATCAGTATCTCCTTCAGTACGCTCTGGACCAGAGGACGAGAGAACGGAGGGACTGTACGCACTACTCCACTGGATGGAGGGAGAGAGAGGGACAGAGGGTGACGGACTACCTACAGTTGATTCATTTCACCATGTTGTGAATACATGAACATAGCTGTTTGTGTCTAACATGGTACTATTTTATCACTCATCCTTACCCCCCCTTACCCTAAGCCAGAAGGCATCTTGTGTAGCTGGCCTCCCACGTAGAGGTAACGGTTCTTAGAGGCCACGTGATCATAGGTGACTGGGAGGACCTCGCTCTCCAGCCCCAACTCTTCCACCTGTAGAAAACAGACTTCGATTTTTACCTACTCTCTCACTCACACACACACACACACACACACACACACACACACACACACACACAGTGCCTACCATGTTGAGTGTGTTTCGTCCCACGGCTCCTGCAGGTCGAATCCCTCTGGGTCCATGTTCAAACACAGCTCCATCCTCCCTACGAGTTGAGCTTAGCCAGCCTCCGAACCGTCCAGCCCTCTCCAGCAGGACTATCTACACAGACAGACAATGTTGTACCTGTGCAGGGCCTAGTGGGCATCTCATAATAGTGTAATAACAGCTAAATTACAGTATGTTTGGCCTTACAGTACAGATGTAGTCTACCTGCATGCAGCATATGTGGAGATAGTTGTGGTAATGATATTTACCTTGGAGACCTGGGGGCTCTTGCTGAGGTGGAAGCAGGCTGACAAGCCCCCGATCCCCCCTCCCAGGACAGCCACTGTCTTCTGCATTTAGCCCTACGATGCCCAGCTCTGTGCAATGGGACAGAACAGGGCTGTAGTGTCTATTCTGTACCAGACAAATGGCATTAAGAGCAACTGAGCAAGCCAAGTCATGTTAGTAGAAACTTCAGTGAAGGGACCAAGCTTGGCTTTGGTTAACGAAGGGGGAAACAAGGACAGCTGCACACTATCAGACCGGTAACTGTCAAGTGGCCTGGCCAAGCCTACTTGACCCCATGAGGAAGTGTTTTTGAAGATGAGCTTCCCCACAGGGTGATGCAGTGACAAGGGTTTGTGGAATTCAGCTATGACTACATCGATTCGCTCAAGGTCAATACTTCTAAAAAGTGTAATTGTTAAACACTTACCGTGTACCTATGTTTGTCCTCTGTAGTTCTGTGCCTGTTCGCTGAAATCCATACTTTTTAATAAAACGTTCATTAAATACAACCACCAACCGTTTCCTATTTTCTGTTGCTCTAAAATGGTATGTCATGTGCCAATTGAATCTCAGATTAGGCAGGATAATGTACGTTTTAGAGCAATCTTTGAACAATAGAAAATGTGGAAATGGTCAGTGGTTGTATTTGACAAACGTTTTGGTAAAAAGTATGGACAAAGGCACCCAACTACAGAGGACAAACATAGGTACAAGGTAAGTGTTTCATAATTTAAATTTTTGGCCGAATCGATGTAGTCAGTGACTGACTTCCACAAAGCCTGGTCCCTGCTCAACTCCATTGGTGGAGATAATCAGAAACTTCCTTCACCACGGAGTTGAGTTTAGTTAGCTACAAGGGCCCGTTACTAAAACAATATGACGGTGTCTCTCACTCATCAAACAGATGACTGACAGAGAGTTGTAGCCTATGTCTCCCACTAATCTGAGTGGAGAAGGAGGGTTGGGTCTGGGTGGTGGCCCCTGATAAGATGACATAATGACAGTCCCTTTTAATCTGCTGTCTGGAGACTCAGAGAAACAAGAGAAATGTACTATTGAAATAAATACTTTCTTGTACAGTCAGTGACAGTTTTCACTCGGGAAACAGTTGAGCATATGTCTAGCAGTAGCTGGATACAGCAATAGCCTAAATACAGCTAGCTTGAAGATTATATTTTTTATTGTGAACACTTTTTAAAATAATGTTTTACTTTAGTTTATTTGGTAAATATTTTTTTTTTTTAACTCTTCTTGAACTGCACTGTTGGTTAAGGGCTTGTAAGTAAGCATTTCACGGTAAGGTCTACACTTGTATTCGGCGTATGTGACAAAGGTTGATTTTCTAGCTATTTCTCTAGTTGGTAAGTAAGGCCAGTGAACGTGCAAAGGAATGATGCCAAATTCCACTAGGGGCCAAAGGCAGTCATTCGGTTGTGTGCAGTTTTACTGTAAATGACAATACACCGGCAACATATCTAATTCAACAAAGTAACGTTAGTTGTTTTGAAGGAGTCTTCGCTCACAACACCTGTTGTCAGGTGTTATCCAATGCATTCAAAATAACCGTAAACGTTGTTAGCCGGTTAGCAAGCAACACAACTGGGGAAAAAGTGTAGCATACGTTGCAAAGGAAGGCACAACTTCACGAGAGGTAAACAGACATATCGATATGCTTATTGGAATAAATGTAGAAATGTCTAGAATTTACCTTGTGCGGTCTAAAGTTGGAGTCACGACTCATATGAACCTCCGTGACATAACGTTGATGACAGAGGACTTCGTCGCTGCTTTGAACAACCAATTACAATCACCGATTTCGTCTTTTTTGCTGGAAATCCTTTGCTTGTTCTTTCTGTTTTCTGTATGGCTGCCATCTAGTGTATGGGAAAGCACTTACAACATGGCTGCTTTCTTGTATTGCTATGTGGAGTTCATAACCGTTCATAAATACAATGACTCATTTGAATACCGGTAATTGTATTTAATTTATTTATTTTTATTTGCTTAAAACCAAAATGACCCATACCTTCATAAACTGGATACAACTTTACCATACAATGATTATTTGTACATTTGTATTGTATTTGTGAGACATTCTACTGCACTGTTGGAGATATAAGTGTTTTGCTGCTCCTGCCATAACACCTGCAAATCTTGTAAGTAAGCATTTCACTGTAAGGTTGTATTTGGCATATGTGATAAATACAATTTGATTCAATTTTAAATTCATGTACACTACCAATAAACTTAGATTTGATTTAGATTTTAATATAGAACATGGACCCAGTCATTCAGATTATCCAGAGCCTCTGACGTCTCACATCATGGCTTTGATACAACAGGAGACAGATAAAAAAAACAATGTACCTAGCTATATAGCTAGTTAATTAAAGGTTAAATAAAACAAAACAAATATAGTTTGTTGAAATTACATGTCACTGAAGCTTACAAGGGTCTGCCTGGTCCTTTCCCCCCCACACCTCTGATTCCAAAAGTTCTACAACATAATGAACAAGGGCAGCCTTTCTGTGGGAAGTCAGTGCACTACACAATAGCTCCTGCAGCCTGGGGAAGTCCAACTCCCCTGGGTGGAGAGCTGACACCAGGAAAGTGGTATGTTTGAGGCCTAGTCGACCTAGGGCCTCCTCACTCCACCTTCTAACCTCTTCAACAGCTCCTTCCCCCATTAGGTCAGCCTTGGAGAGGACCAGGTAGCACATCCTCCCCTGAGCTGACAGACTCTGCAGCAGCTGGACACAGACCTGGCTAAGCCTGAGAGGCGAGACCAGGATGTAGACATCACATAGTGGGTGCAGAGGAGTCAGCGACATCGGAGGGAATGGAGATGGAGGTTGCGGAGAAGATGAAAGAGCCTTCTGATCTGTTTTGGTCGATGAGGGAGCCAGTTCCCCCACCCTGCCCATGCCTGGTAGATCCCACAGCCAGACATTAGGCAGCTCAGGGTGTGGGAACCCCAGAGCCTCCATGGTGGTTTCAGTGACTCCAGTGGGAGACGCCCTCTCGTCCTGGTTCTTCAAGCCCAGGAGGGAGTTGACTAGGCTGGAGCTTCCGCAACCCGTCTGCCCCAGGACCCCCAGGTCCAGTCGGAGGTGCTCCAAGGCCGTGAGGGCGGAGAGAAGTCTGGATGGAGGGTTGGTCAGATCTCTGGACTGGAACAGGTGTCCATTCTGATCAATGTCCCCCGGACGCAGCTTGTCCATTCTCAGTCCAGCTGACAGCAGAGACCTGCAGGGAAGGATACAAGCAAAAGGATGCAATGATACAAAGAAGTGTGATTTGGGTAAAAAATAATAATTATGGTTTGTTTTACAGTATCTCCTCAAGGTACAAACTTGATTATTTACTCTGAATCTGGAAAATTGCCATGTAGCTTCATTAATATGAATGATCTGTACACACTGTTTGCACAATTAACCATAACATGAGACTAAACACACACTCACTGTTCGTCATTCCTCAGCAGTTTTGGAACTCTGTTTTCTCTGAAAACATCCACCATGAACTGACAGAAGGCTTTCTTTCTCAGCTCAGGCAGCGCTGTAGTCATGGTCGCTCCAATTTCCCTTAATTCTAGTAACGTTTGCTTCACATCCTCTGGGACTTCAGCATCTCCAGCTGTGGCTGCCAGCCTCTTCCTCTCAATCTCCATCTGACGGGCTCTCATTCTCTCCCAGGCACAGGTCTTACAGGGTCCTGTGAGCTTCTCCTGGACCAGGTCCCACTCCTGTTCAGCTCTGACTAAGAACAGCGGTTGGTCCCTGTTGCGGAGCTCCATGATAGGCCCTGAGAGGTTGTCCTGGTGCTGCACTGAGGTGAGGACCACCAACACATCGAAGTGTTCAATAGGGTGGTTTTGGCCATCGAGGCTTGGAATTGTCCAAATCCGAATGTTGGGGATTTTAGGGTGCAGGACCATTGGTGATTTGGGGTGCAGGACGATCGGTTGGTTCTCAGTGGGAGGGTCATCTCTCTTGTTGTCGTCCTGATCACTTTCCTTAACCTGTCCTTTTCCTTCTCTCTCAAACACTTTAGTCAGAGTCCCCGAAATCTCAATTTCATCATCATCACTAGCTTCCTCATCCTCACTTTTCTCCTCCTCCTCCTCCTCTTCCTCCTCCTCCTCCTCTTCCTCCTCCTCCTCCTCCTCATTTCCTAACCCACACAGTGCTCTGGCCAGTTGAGTGTTGGCCTCCTGGGTTCCCCCAGTAACAGCCACATCTAAAGGGAAGTGGTCATACAGTTCCAACGCCGCCACCAGCTTGCCCTCCAGTCCCGTCGCCCGTGGAGACGATCGCCATGGTGCAAGCAGCAGCTCCACCATTTCTTCACTCAGTTTCCCAGTCATCATGAGCTCAGTTCATCTCCCTGAGAAAAAACAAATGAGTATAAAGGTATTTGTCACAATTATGTGTTCCTAAGACTTGATATTGTACAAGATGCTCTTGTTACAAAACCAATAACTAGCCTATGAATATTGTTGCACTCTCTTTGTCTAGAGGTCCTAGGCTCTTGACCTCTTGGTCAGCCAGTCCAAGCGTATTATATATTTTTTCAGTTGGTGACTAAACATAAAATGTACCAAAAGGAAAAATACCAAAGGCATGTCCAAACTAAAGGCTAAAAACAAACAAAAGGCCTCATGGCCACCAAACAAAACCCACAGCCTTTATGGCTTGCTAGCTGGGATACTGACTGACGATCACCTTCTTCATATTCTTCTTCTTCTTCAATGAGGTTTAACGGCGGTTGCAATACCACCAACATAAACTATCAAAATAAAGAAAGTCGCACACTCCATATATAAACTCCCAGTAATTTAATGGGTATTTGCACACTCCATATATAAACTCCCAGTAATTTAATGGGTATTTGCACACTCCATATATAAACTCCCAGTAATTTAATGGGTATTTGCACACTCCATATATAAACTCCCAGTAATTTAATGGGTATTTGCACACTCCATACATAAACTCCCAGTAATTTAATGGGTATTTGCACACTCCATACATAAACTCCCAGTAATTTAATGGGTATTTGCACACTCCATATATAAACTCCCAGTAATTTAATGGGTATTTGCACACTCCATATATAAACTCCCAGTAATTTAATGGGTATTTGCACACTCCATACATCAACTCCCAGTAATTTAATGGGTATTTGCACACTCCATATATAAACTCCCAGTAATTTAATGGGTATTTGCACACTCCATACATCAACTCCCAGTAATTTAATGGGTATTTGCACACTCCATACATCAACTCCCAGTAATTTAATGGGTATTTGCACACTCCATACATCAACTCCCAGTAATTTAATGGGTATTTGCACACTCCATATATAAACTCCCAGTAATTTAATGGGTATTTGCACACTCCATATATAAACTCCCAGCAATTTGTGTGTTACTTTCTTTATTTTGATAGTTCATAGTTTATTCGCCATTAGTCAGCACCTCCACACAAACTTTTTTTCTGGGTGTACGCCAGCTCATGTTTTTTAATCTAGCATTACCACCACCACCAACAATACTTTTTTGGCGGTTGGCATCCAACTTTATGTTCCATTCCTGACACCTACTGAACTGACTATCACCTTCATTGACAGCACCTGCTGCCTCCTGGGGGAATGGAGTTTGGAAGTGTATCCTGTCAATGTGTTTCCTAACTGTGTGCTTACACTACACTACCTACTACATAACACTATGGAGTAAGAAATAATGTGATTTGAGGGTTGCATTTTACATTACAGCACTTTATCCCGTCTACTGTAATGTAAAGAGATACTGATTTAGTTGGATGGAGGATGGAGAATACTTAAGCATAAATAATGACAGACTACTTACCTTGCAGAGATAAAATAAAATGATATGCAGACTTGATTTTAAGGCTAATATCACTACAGTGTTTTTTCCTCTTGTATTGAGTAATCCTTGTCTTCTGGAGGTTTGCCGAGGTGGTAAGTTCTTTAGGAATAACATCTGAACCCCATTCACTTCAATGTTGACCAAGTCAGTCACATGCTGCATTGTAAATAAACCACAGAACCTGCTTCCAGGATATAGATTTTTTTTCAGGTGGAGCAAGGTGTGTGTAGTCTGGCTGGCCACGACCTACGGGACATTACAACGAGCTAGAGAGGCTGCTGTTAGCAAGACTACGGTGTGTGAATACAGAGAGACAAACTGGTGACTTATTGGAAAACACAAGAACTGGCTGCTTATATGACATGAATATTACTTGATATGAAACATGAATAAAAAACATGACAAGAATATTACTTGGTATGAAGCAAGATAAAATTTGTTGTTTGATATTCAGATCATAATTATTACAATAAAATTACAAATGCCACTTATTTTATTGTACGTTTAAGACAATAACCTACGAGTTCCTTCATAGGCCAAATGTAATGTAGAGCCAAAAAAAATCATTATTATGACATGTGTGCAATGAAATGACTTTCTAGAGGTTTTTAATGATCCATTCATGAGAAACACCATTGTCAACAATGTAGCCTACTACCTAATAAAATTGTCCTGTGTCCTGTTTGAGTGTGAACAGTTAAGAAGAGCAATGGCACTTCTCCCCAGCAGATGTCCTCATTGCTTTTCATTTCAACCTACTAATAGTAACGCCACAGTCCACTGGAATAGTGTATTATTGAGCTATGTCAAATAGGCCTGTTGACAATAAATTCAATGTTGGAAACACCCCAATTAGTCAATATACAGTACACAGATACAAAACAATGAAGATGCATGTAAACATACTGGACAAAGATTTGTATTAATTCTTTTTTTTTTAGGAACTTGGGATCAAGACATGTGCAGACATGCCCCATGACATCATGGAAGTAGACTACATTTAACAGAAAGCTGAGACAGGTGCTGAGCACAGCAGGCACAACAGAACGACAGCTGTTTGGTCAACAGAAAAAGATGCTCAGGGCCTGACATCACTGCAGGGGAGGTAATGTTTGTTGTGTGAAAAAATAGATGATGTGATGATTGCTCTAACTCTAACAGTCTTTAAACCTGCTAATTTAAGAGACTGCTGTAACCTAAAAAGGTCAAGAATGGTTAAATACCAGTTGCTATAGGTGTAACATCATACAGCCTAGGGGTAGACTGAAGATTGATGGCTTCAGGCAGAACTGCTCACTTTCTGTCTGGGCCAGATGTAGTCTAAGTTGATCATGTCATATTTTGTAGTCAATATCTCAGTGTTTCCATTCAAAAGGACCACAATGCAATCTCTTGCTGCCCCAGACTGGTTGGACCACTTCTGTTGCTGCTAGTGTGAATAAGATCAAGCCACTCCCTGGACACATTCCCATGTCTACAATTCATTACATCCAGCCAGACCCTACATTCTCTTGGATCTGTTAGGAACACTTGTACTTGGGTCTGTTATTTCTTCACTGTCTTCTTCTTCTCTGCTCAGGAGCAGTGGGTTTAGAAGGAGCTGACAGAAGGACCGCTACTATGGCTGATGGAAAGGGATTCACCTGTCTTATGGTCATTCTCATCCTGGGGAATATATTTGGAGCTGTAAGAGTTGCACTTGATTTGATTCCTATAGTAGCTGTATTTTGAAAGTATTTGTTTAATCATATGTAATCATATAGTAGACAAATGGTGTGTAGATCTATGGTGTTGTCCTAATCCAGAAGTTTACTACAGTACATTAGATTTCTGGTCCTTTTCAGCACTACACTGTACGGGTTATTGACACTTTCAATTGTAATGTAGGATCCTGTTATAATAATGTTTACAATTTGTTATAACAACTTTTAATATACATGTTATTACCTTATTATAGGCAGCAGGTCTTGCCCTTTGCGCTCTGGCCATCTGGGTTGCAGTAGATCAATTCAAGCTCTACCCTATATCTGGTGTGTCGGGGAAAGATGACATCTTTGCCGGGGCCTGGATTGCCATTTTCACAGGCTTTGCCTTCTTCTGCATGTGTGTCTTTGGTATCTTGGCTGCTGCGAAGAAGAGCCGTGCCTTAATGCTAACAGTAAGACTTTGATACTAAATTCATCACAATCTCTTTGGTCACCGAAGTTCTTCATTTGTTCATCTGAACACTGATTCAAAATATATAATTCAAGTGGAATATATGGTATGTCTATATCTCTTTCCCTGTTGTTCTTTTCAAGTAAAGGATAATATTTATTTTGGAATTTTGACAGTATCTGATCCTGATGTTGATCATCTACATATTTGAGTGTGCCTCGTGTATCACTGCAGTCACCCACAGAGACTATGTGAGTACATGGGAAATGGGCACCTTGGGGTACCTTCAGATCTTCACATTGCTTGAACAGCACCATTCTAGAAACTCCACTTTGAAACGTATTCTCCTGTTTTCTCTCATCCTCTCCTATGTGCTGTTTGTAGCTGGTTGGAAACAGTAATCTGGTGAAGAAGCAGATGCTGAAGTACTATGCAGCCGACAGTGACTCTGGCAGTCGGATCACACTGACATGGAACAAAGTGATGAAAGAGGTGACTGGTCACCAAATCAAAGGAATCTGTCATAGGATCATCTGACTAATCAGAGCCACACCACACATTCCAAACAGACGACTAGCACGAAGACCGACTAAGCCTATGTTATTGTGTGGAGTATCTGTTAGGGAAAGGTATCACATTCCACTAACACACACACACACGCACGCACGCACGCACACACACACACCCTTGGGAGTAGCAGATGAGTTGTCAGCTCTGACATGACATAGCATGTCCCTCTCTCTCCATCATCGATGCCAGAGTCCCGATGTGTCTCTGCTGGGTGAACCGGTTTGGACAGCCCCATAGTGTGTGAAAGACAAGGGATGGGATCAGTTTGCTGCACAGAGACAGAAACAACCTCTGCAGGCTATGTTGATGTAGCTAGGATAAAGAATGTAGAGCTGCACGTTCTACAAATACTTATACAGTAGCTGGCTCAGTTTGAGTGAAGTGAGTTCAGTCTGTCACAACATCAGTTTGTCCACTGACTAACTAAACTATTCCTGTTTGATTGAAGAATATTCCTCACCCATGTATTGTTTCTACGACATCCTCTCCTCTCCTATTTCAGGTGGAGTGTTGTGGAACGGATGGCCCAGTGGACTGGATAGAGTACAACTCCACCTTCAGGGAGAAGTTTGGTACAGACTACCCCTGGCCCACCCACTGCTGCAAGAGGAAGAACAACTACGAGGTGGTGAATGTGGAGGCCTGCAAGAATGGCCAGAACACCACCATGTTCACTAAGGTGAGAAAACACATCCCCATTGCCTAAAACCTAAGAGATTCTCTGGTTCTCTGATTCTCACTTGAAGGCTCAAGATTTAAGTAGCTCATAACCACAGATCTAGGATCTGATTATACAGTACCTGCCATGAATTATAACTGTACTGTAACTAATAACAGTATGGAAAATATCTGACCCTGTACAGTATCAGTGGTTAGGGGTCATTTATACCTCCCACTTGAAGTAAGCACATTGTTGCTTGTCCTTGAACCACCTTGGCACAGGCTATCCTGTTTATACCCTCTATCTTTCTACCCAGGGCTGCTTCAACCACATTGAGTCTGTGTTCAGTCGATATACATGGGCTATCAGCTGGTATGGTTTCGCTGTGCTAATGTTTATGGTGAGTTTTCAGTTGCTCTACTTAGGTTGGTAAATAGTTATGTATTCAGTTGCAAGATTTATTACCCGAAAACAATTTATCGGACACTTTTGTATACTCCACAACATACAGTAGAGACATTATCAGAACATAAAGTCCAACAACACTTGCACTTTGTTGCTGTAAGTCTAACGTTCCCTTGTCTTTATTTGATTCAGTTCTGGCTGTTGATCCTGGCCATGGTGTACTACCTGATGCTGTGAGAAGTCTGGAGGTGATGTCTCTAACCATGTTTTATACTTTCTGCTGAAGCAACACCAACCCTCACTTCAGCAACTACCTCATTTCTTAAATAACAAATGACTGTGGGAATGATAACAGAAAAGTTTTCTGATATATAGAGAATGAACACTGTGTAGGGATTCAAATGTGTGTATATGTGTGTGTGTGTGTGTGTGTATATGTGTATATGTGTGTGTGTGTGTGTATATGTGTGTGTGTGTGTGTGTGTATATATATATATATATATATATATATATACACACACACACACACACATATATATATATATATATATATATATATATATATATATATATTTAATGGTTTATTGTACTGTAAATGCTAGATGAACAAATGTGGATTGGCCTGAGAATTTCAATGTCCTAACTGCTTTGGAAATGGGATATATATATAGTTCTTGTCATTAATTGTACAGTACCAGTCGAAAGTTTGGACACACCTACTAATTCCAGGCTGTTTCTTTATTTGTACTATTTTCTACATTGTAGAATAATAGTGAAGACATCAAAACTATGAAATAACACATATGGAATCATGTATAAAAAAACAACACTTTTTTGGTTACTACATGATGTTGTATGTAGTGTTGTATGTCTAGGGTTTTGTATGTCTAGGGTTGTTGTAGGTCTAGAGGTTTTTGTATTTCTATGTTGGCCTGATATGGTTCTCAATCAGAGACAGCTGTTTATCGTTGTCTCTGATTGGGGATCATATTTAGGCAGCCCTGTTTCCCACTTTCTGGTGTGGGATCTTGTCTATGTGTAGTTGCCTGTCAGCACTCGTTTGTATAGCTTCGTGTTGTTATTTTGTTCAGTGTTCATTTTTTTAAAATAAGAATGTACGCATACCACGCTGCGCCTTGGTCTCCTTCATACGACGAACGTGACAGAAGATCACACCAACAAAGGACCAAGCAGCGTGTTCAGGAGGAATGGACCTGAGAGGAGATTCTGGATGAAGCAGGACCCTGGACGCAGGAGGGGGAGTATCGCCGTCCGAAGGAGGAGATAGAGGCAGCGAAAGCGGAACGGCGATATTACGAGGAGTTGTACCAACGAGACAAGCATGAGGCAGCACACAGGGAGATTGGCTGAGTCAGGTTGAAGACTTGAGCCAACTCCTCGTGCTTACCGTGGGGGGCGTGTGACTGGTCAGACACCGTGGTACGCAGTGATGCGCACGGTGTCTCCATTTCGCATTCATAGCCCGGTGCGTTCTATTCCAGCTCCTCGCATTTGCCGGGCTAGAGGGGGCATCCAGCCAGGACGGATGGTGCCGGCTCAGCACTCCTGGTCTCCAGTACACCACCTTGGACCAGGATATCCTGCGCCGGCTCTGCGTACTGTCTCCGGTGCGTCTGCACAGCCCAGCCCAGGCTCAGGACGCATTGTGCCAGCTCTACGCTCCAGATCTCAAGTGCACCTCCACAGTCCAGTATGTCTTGTGCCTGCTCCCCGCACTTGCCCTGAGGCGCGTGTCACCAGCCCGTTGCCGGCACCAGACCTCCAGTGCGCCTCCACAGTCCAGTACGTCCTGTGCCGCCTCCTCCACACTTGCCCTGAGGTGCGTGTCATCAGCCCGGTGCCACCTGTACCGGTCCCACGCATCAGATCAACTTTGCCAGAGTGCTGAAAGATCTGATGGAACAGATTTTTTATTTATTTTTTATTGGGGAATTTCTAATGTATTATTTAGTGTTTGTATTGATCTTAAAAAATGTCTTAAGTATCTGTACTCCATTAGCGACATTTCAACTCTGTCACTGATGGGTAACCCCCTTAAAAATAAATGTTTTTGTCAATATTCGGGAATAAATATATGCTTAAACTGTTGAAGTATTTGCTGAGATATACCTAAGTGTTACGGTTTTCTTGCGGTGAAGGAGAGGAGGACCAAAATGCAGCGTGGTTATTTGTATAAATCTTTTAATAAAGATGAAAACACGATCAGTATACAAAAACAAACGTGAAAAATAAAAAAAACTAAACAGCCTCTCTGGTGCAAACACAGACAGGAACAATCACCCACGAAACACTCAAAGAATATGGCTGCCTAAATATGGTTCCCAATCAGACAACGATAAACACCTGCCTCTGAGAACCACTCCAGACAGCCATAGACTATTCTAGATAACCCCACAATCCCAATACCTACAAAAACCCCAAGACAAAACACCCATGTCACACCCTGGCCTAACTAAAATAATAAAGAAAATACTAAGACCAGGGTGTGACACGAAGTGATAATTTTAAACTTTATGTTCTGAATCTATATAGTGCAATAGAAAAGTTGGGAGATTTGTATTACATATTTGAATAATCTCATGTTAGAATAAAACAAGGCCTTTAAACAGTTGGACAATAAATGAATAATCTCATGTTAGAATAAAACAAGGCCTTTAAACAGTTGGACAATAAATTTAAAAATAACATTCCTTTTAGGGTGTCTGACTGAGTTGACATGAATCCAGTTTATTGCATTTTCAAAAAATTTACAAAAATGGTTGATCCTCTAAAGTAGTAAAATGTATTTGAAAAGTTGAGTGTTCAGTCTTTAAAGAATCTCTGTGCTACAGTGCCTTGCGGAAGTATTCAGCCCCCTTGGCTTTCTTCACTTTTATTGTGCTATAAAATGGGATTAAAATGTACTGTCATTTTTTGTCAACAATCTACACAACATATTCTGTAATGTCAAAGTGGAAGGAGAAATTATTCATATTTTTTATGAACAAAATGTAAATAACCGCTCCCTGATTAAATACATGTTAAACAACTTTGGCATCAATTACAGCTGTAAGTCTTATTGGGTAAGTCGAAGAGCTTTATACAAACCTTCATTGTACAATACTTACACATTCTTTAAAAATTATTCTAGCTCTGTCAAGTTTATCATTGCTAAACAGTCCTTTTCAAGTCTTACCCTAGACTTTCAAGCTGATTTAAGTCAAAACTGTAACTAGGCCACTCAGGAACATTCAATGTCTTGATAAGCAGCTCCAGTGTGACTGATTCAGGTTTTCCTCTGATTTTGCCTGTGCTTAGCTATATTCTGTTTCTAAAAATAAAAATCCCTTGCCAATGACAAGCATGCCCATAACATGATTAACCCACCACCATACTTGAACATCTGAAGTGGTACTTAGGATTTTCCCAAAACATAACTTTGTGTTCAGGAGATCCTTATCGCAAACAGGATGCATGTTTTGGAATATTTTTATTCTGTATAGGCTTCCTTTTCACACTTTAATTTAGATTAGTATTGTGAGGTAACTATGTTGATCCATCCTCAGTTTTCTCCTTGTCACAGCCATTAAAAACTCTGTTTTAAAGTCACCATTGGCCTCGTGGTGAAATCCCTGAGCAGTTTCCTTCCTCTCCGGCAACTGAGTTAAGAAGGACGCCTCTATCTTTGTAGTGACTGAGTGTATTGATACATCATCCAAAGTGTAAGAACCTTTTTGTCTTTTTACCCATCTACCAAATCGGTGCCCTCCTTTGCGAGGCATTGGAAAACCTCCCTGGTCTTTGTGATTGACTCTGTGTTGGAAATGCACTGCTTGACTGAGGGACCTTACAGATACTTGTATGTATGGGGTACATGTTAAACACTATTATTGCACACAGAGTCCATGCAACTTATGTGACTTGTTTAGCAAATTTGTACTCCTGAACTTATTTAAGCTTGCCATAACAAAGGGGTGAATATTTATTGACTCAAGACATTTCAGCTTTTTATTTTTTATTCATTTGTAAACATTTCTAAAAACATAATTCATCTTTTACATTATGGGGTATTGTGTTTAGGCCTGTGATACAACATTTCAATTTAATCCATTTTAATTTCACATCAAAATGTGGAAAAAGTCCGGGGTGTGAATATTTTCTTAAGTCAGAGGAATCATTCTACCTGGGGTGGCAGCCTAGAGCGTTGGACTAGTAACCGAAAGATTGCAAGATCACATCCCCGAGCTGACAAGGTAAAAATCTGTCATTCTGCCCATGAACAAGGCAGTTAGCCCACTGTTCCTAGTCTGTCATTGAAAATAAGAATTTGTTCTTATTAACTGACTTGCCTAGTTAAATAAAGGTTAAAAAAAAGAAATCATATCAAGCCCTATTATTTCACACAGAATGAGTCCATATAACTTATGTGATTTGTTAAGCCAAATTGTACTCCCGAAATCATTTAGGATTTCCTAAACAAAGATTCTGAATACTTATACTATACTTAGTTATGAATTTTGTATTGATCTTTAAAAAATATATCGAATTTTTCTTCCACTTTAAGAGTATTTTGTGTAGATTTTTACAATAAAGACAACTAAATCCATTTTAATCACACAGAAATCCAAGGGGTCTGAATACTTTGCTAGGCACTGCATAACTGTTGTACTCAAACAATCCTAAATGGTCTAACCCTTCCTTTGGAAATTGTACTTATGTCATATACTGTAAAAAATATATATATAAGTCATAAAAGGATGACAAAATATAAACATTTTGCAATATCAGGTATTATTTTCTGGTTTTACCAGTATTTGCTGTCTGGGTGTGCCAAAAGCAAAAACATGGAGAACTCACTGCGCTGTTTCGTGTATGGACATGGCTTTACCTGCACACCTTTAGAATACATCACATAAACCCTGTTATCAAAAGTAGGAGTGCCTTTTGGTCAGGATGTACAACCAACTTTAGGTGGCATCGCAGGTATAAGCAAGAGACAAACTACTACACAAACACACCCTGTACATTGAAGATAGCCCCACTGTTCACATTTCATATGAAGAAATATCAGGACAAGGGACCAAAGACAACAAAATGGTGTCTCCTCAAATCAAATCAAATTGATATATATAGCCCTTCGTACATCAGCTGATATCTCAAAGTGTTATACAGAAACCCAGCCTAAAACCCCAAACAGCAAGCAATGCAGGTGTAGAAGCACGGTGGCTAGGAAAAACTCCCTAGAAAGGCCAAAACCTAGAGAGGAACCAGGCTATGTGGGGTGGCCAGTCCTCTTCTGGCTGTGCCGGGTGGAGATTATAACAGAACATGGCCAAGATGTTCAAATATTCATAAATGACCAGCATGGTCAAATAATAATAATCACAGGCAGAACAGTTGAAACTGGAGCAGCAGCACTGCTAGGTGGACTGGGGACAGCAAGGAGTCATCATGTCAGGTAATCCTGAGGCATGGTCCTAGGGCTCAGGTCCTCCGAGAGAGAGAAATAAATAATTAGAGAGCATACTTAAATTCATACAGGACACCGGATAGGACAGGAGAAGTACTCCAGATAACAAACTGACCCTAGCCCCCCGACACAAACTACTGCAGCATAAATACTGGAGGCTGAGACAGGAGGGGTCAGGAGAATAGTCTCCTGGTATAAAGAATAACTGTTTGAAGGCCATCTATGTAGCTGAAGGACAATGTTACCTTAGTTTTCTGCTATTCTGATCTCTGGGTTACAGCTAGAATGCAGAACCAGTTTAGCTTCAGTCAAACAATAGGTAGAAGGTGAAATCTAAAGGCTGCATAATGGTAAAGTAAATATATGGATGAAGAATACATTTCATTTAAAATCACTGATGAAACTGCAACTTTAAATGTTTTAATCTTCAAAAATGTATATTGTATGTTTATACAATTCTTATTTTAGTATTCTATTCAATGACAAAATCTGCAGTTTAGGAAAAAAACAAGGACAAATTGTTTCATCTGTGATGTAACCATCAGGTTTTTAATTCACACCTCGGAAAATATTACAAAATAAGATGAACTGCCTTTTGCCAAGTGCTATAAGGCTGAAAGGGATCGTATTGGACTGAAAATTCAGGTTACACCCACACACACCTGTAATACACACATAGGTAGTATAGCCATTTTAGGTTTTTCCAACTTATATGGACTTCAATGTACTTGGTCACTGCATAGATATAAAAGAGAAGAGGGAGGGAGGGATGCATGCTTGCTCACACAACAGGACCATACTCACACACACCCACACAGTAACAGAGAACACACATGCGTTCACACAAACAATTATCCTTCAAAAAGCCCAAGTCCAGAGTCATTAGGGAGTTCAATGAAAAATGTGCAATTTTCTTTAATCTAAGGAGTTTAGGGACACAAAGAGTACCAGGTCCTGTATGCTGCTTTGTACCGTCATAGTAAAGAGCTATAGTGCACGTGGCAAGATACCATTCAATGTTACCAGCCTGGACCTAAAGAGAGAAAGTTACCGCCTTAACATGCTTTATGGAACCAAATGATTGTTCATCAAAAAGGCACGTTAAACAAAAACCCAAAGTACATCTCAGAAGTGGCACCATTTTTCACATTCTCACCCCCATTACAAAACAGCTCTTCCTTCCCTCGCACTTCACTACAGTGGTATCACAGCATTAAAACACAGTTGAGGAAACACCCCTGAAAGATGTATAGTTCCCAATGTTCAATGGACAGCTAAACTAGCCTAATAGAACCTTGTCCTTTGTTTAGCTCTCCTACAATACAACTACACTGGGACATTTGTCTATCTGTGATGGAAAAGTATCCACAAAGACATTAGTGAGACATACCAACGACTGGGAAAGGATTGAACCACTTTTTTTAACCAACACAGTCATTGGGACAGAAGTGAAGTGATATACATGTGCACACACCCAGTTCAATATAGTGGAAGTCTGTGCAAAAACCATTACAGTATAGGTAATGATCTACAGAGATGAAGTGTCTCCCCCTGCTGTCCAATAACAGTATTGCAGTCCCAACGCCAGAATGGGGGAGTTGCATGAATTAAGACATGGTGGTTTGTTAATGGAATGAAATTGGTTTCTGCCTCCACTGAATCATCACATCACACCTTTAGTAATGTGTTGTACGTGTCAGGTATATGTTGCATAGGGGCAGGCAGTGAGTACAACTCCCAAAATGGAGGTAAGGACATCTGGATACAGAAAAACAACCGAGGACCAGTGTGTGGTATTGTATTTTCAGCACAGTACATTGCTTTGGATAAAAGCATCTGTTAGACTTAACATGTACAAAAACATCCTTCAAGGATAAGTACATTAGATAAGACACACAGTACAAACTTTCTGCAGTCAGACAGAGACACACACACACAGCATTCAGAATGAAAGCGCAAACTAGTGTAGTACCACTAATCCTAAAACGACAAAGTACTGTCTGTAAAAACAGATTCCCTAAAACAGAAGGCAATGTTTTGATTCAGTTTTTCATTTGCTGAATTATGTGCTTTTTAGCTCACCATAAGATACACTCGTCATTGGTTACATGGACACATTTAGACATGCGTACATACATTCACACACTCACATTCTGTCCAGGGATAAAAATTAAAACAAATCAAATACTACTTGGGTCGTTCCACGAAATAAGTGCCCTTTGCGCCCTTTCGATATTTTAAGTACAAAATTGTGCACCAATACCGAATTTTAAAAGCGTTATATTTAATGAAGTGCCCTTTAATATAGACCACATGGAGAATTCAATACATATTTTTTTTATGTGAATAAAGACTTGCTAACATGCCAAGATTCTGCATTTGATATGTCCCTCTGTGACTTCCAAGAAGATTAACATTTCTCCATCATTGTAAAGACCTAGTCATTTTGTTGCTTTGACAGTCATTTCTGATTAGTATTCATTTAAAATGTGATTAATCATTAATTTAAGAAAAAAATAAACCTTTCCCTAATTTTAAGCGCAACCCGGTTATGTGAACTGAACTCGTTTTAATATGGTGAAACTTTTAAAATAATATTCCTTTTTAAATAATAATAAACATTGAACATCTACTCGTCCAAATAATTGAGTAAGAGCAGTTGAGCTGGTTCTTCTGAAAACATTTCTGGTGGAAAACTGAGCGGGCCGAGCATAACCCTGTTAACCACAGATAACTAGGCTAGATAATTGTATTATTTTGTGAAGTGTGCATTCAATTGCCCCTCCCTGTTGCACACAACAAGCTTACATTTCCTCTGCCACTAGGGGATTGATGGCCGATTAAAGATGAACTTGTCAACCTTGTTACTATATTTGGCACTTGCTAGTCATTTTTTAAATTTAACCTTGAGATGGGAAAGTTGAACATGTGATCTTTATGACTAAAGTAGGAGAAATCAACAAATAATACACATCTCAAAAGGCACCGAATTGGTGGAACGACAGACTTATTTCAAACAAATTATTTATATTACACGCATTCCTCGAAACTAAAAAATTAAATAAATATAACATGTAAAATCAACCTTCTGAAAACCACTAAACCAACTCAAAAGCTGCTGAGGTTCTTCTTTTTAAAAAAGGAGACAGACTGAGGTTATTTCCCTGTGTAGTCCTTTTTCAGTACTACAACATTGTAAAAAATAAAGGCAAACCCAATCAAACCTAACCCACAGCCAGTCTAACAGCCACTGTGCAGAATACCTAATACTCTGTTAAAAAGTACAGCAGCCAGGGTTTTTTTCTGCATAGAAAAGACTTGGGCGGGCTGCCTAAGTGCTTTTCCAGGCCGCTTATGTAAAAAAGAAAAAAAAAAAAGACTCAAAATTATGATATATACAGTACCAGTCAAAGGTTTGGACACACCTACTCATTCAAGGGTTTTTCTTTATTTCTACTATTGTAGAATAATGGTGAAGACATCAGAACTATGAAATAACACATATGGAATCATGAAGTAACCAAAAAAGGTGTTAATCAAATCAAAATATTTGAGATTCTTCAAAGTAGCCACCCTTTGCCTTGATGACAGCTTTGCACACTCTTGGCATTCTCTCAACCAGCTTCGTGAGGTAGTCACCTGGAAAGCATTTCAATTAACAGGTGTGCCTTGTTAAAATGTTAATTTGTGGAATTTATTTTCTTCTTAATGCATTTGAGCCAATCAGTTGTGTTGTGACAAGGTAGGGGTGGTATACAGAAGATAGGCCTATTTGGTAAAAGACCAAGTCCATATTATGGCAAGAACAGCTCAAATAAGCAAAGAGAAACAACAGTCCATTATTACTTTCAGACATGGTCAGTCAGTCAATATGTAAAATGTCAAGAACTTTCAAAGTTTCTTCAAGCGCTTAGTGGGACTATACTTTTATTTTTCAACAGGACAAGGACCCAACACACCTCCAGGCTGTATAAGGGCTATTTGACCAAGAAGGAGAGTGATGCATCAAGGTGACCTGGCCTCCACAATCACCCGACCTCAACCCAATTGAGATGGTTTGGGATGAGTTGGACCGCAGAGTGAAGGAAAATCAGCCAACAAGTGCTCAGCATATGTTGGAACTCCTTCAAGACTGTTGGAAAAGCATTCCAGGTGAGAGAATGCCAAAGCTGTCATCAAGGCAAAGGGTGGTTACTTTGAAATAACACATGGAATAATGTAGGAACCAAAAATTTTTAAACAGATCTAAGATTCTTCAAAGTTTCGATGTCTTCACTATTATTCTACAATGTAGAACATAAGAAAAACCCTTGAATGAGTAGCTGTGTCAACTTTTGACTGGTACTGTAAATATATATATATATATATATATATATATAATAAATAATTTTCGGAATGGAAAACATTTTCAATTTGTAAACTTAAATGACTAAAATGAGATGTGAAGTACGTAGAAAAGATAATGAACCTATATATATATATCTTTTTTTAAATAAGATCATCTTTGAGAACTAAGCATCATCTAAAAGCTAGACAATCAGGGAGAATCTAAAATTCCCAAAATGATGCATTCAGGAATTTTTGTCATAGCATGGGGGCCACCACATTTTTTTGAATTGGAGAAAATATGCTTTAAAACTGTCAAATTGTATCTCCGTCACATGGCAAAATGAGTAGAATTGCACAAAATTTGCTTGAAAACCGCTACATTTTGTCACTGCGGCCAACAGAAGGGCCTCTAAAATTGTCGCTCGGCCACCACGTAAGTCACGCCCACCACGTAAGCCCCATTTTGATCCAGAAAAGACCCTGGCAGCTATTCGCCATTCTTTCTCAATGTTCACAACAACAGTCTGCTCTGGAATGTTTTCAAATCTAAGCCACTTTTCGGTTCATCTCTTTATCGCCTTCCATCATTGTTCCCTTCTTTCTCATTGGTCCAGTGGTTGCAGGTGGGAAGTGGTGATAGGCCCCAGGGAATGTTCAAACAGGAAACTGGACTGTATGTCTAGCTACCCCAGAATGCCTTGCCCGTGGTCCCATTTCTAGACATGACCTGTTGTCTCACGTTTCCAGGAAGACTTTCTATCGTCCTGTTCCCTTTCTCTGTGGACCATGAGAGTTTTACATGGTCTCTTCTTAGCTCTTTCTCTCTCTTTCACATTCAGTCTGATAGGGTACCGTGTGTAAAAGTCTACTTTGTGCTCCTCCTCAGCAGTAGCTGCGTGTCTGACCCTCAGTATGGATGGTCCAGTTGGGTGATGGTCCAGGTAAGCTGCCCTGCCGTGCCAGCCCTCTCTGGTTCCTCAGACCCTGCGGCCGCAGCACCGGCTCGTGGACCACATCTCTGCGGGGGGGAGGGTTGGGGTATTGGCCCAGCATCGGGCCAGGATGGAATGGGTACCGGCTGTACTGGAGGCCTCCTGGCTGGCCGGGGTAGGGCCTGGGGGCCCCCAGCGTCAGGTTGGAGAGGGCTGCAGACGGGGAGTCTGAGGGCTCCAAGAGGGTCTGGCTGGGGTAGGGGGGCTCCTGGTAGTGCTGCCATGGGGGGTAGGGGTTAGCGCCAGAGCTCTGGTGCTCTCCCTGGGTAAAGTCTGGAGTCCGGTAGTATTTGAGCACCTGATCGCCTGAGGGCATGACGTCAAAGGCCTGCCTGTACTGGCCCCCCGGCGAGGACCTCCGGAGCGGGTCTTGGCGTTGGAAGCCCCCTGCCCCAGCCCTCTGAGGAGCCCTGATCCGTGAGGGGCCCGGGGTGTAGACATTATAGGCAGGCGGCGACTGGTTGTGCTGCTGGCTGGGGTAGGGGTTGGCAGGGTGCTCCATGGCAGGGGAGGAGCTGGTGGAGGCAGAGGAGGAGGTGACTGTGGAGGGACCCTCAGCCCTCTCCTCCTCAGCCAGCTTCTGTATCAGCAGGGAGGCAATCTCCTTCCCCGACAGGCCCTGGATGGGCTCCGTACTACAGCTGGAGCTCTGGGGGTCTGAGCGGCTGAGGCAGTGGATCCCTGTCGATGTAGACGCTGTGGGCGCTGGGAGGAAGTCACTCTCCTGGATGCTCCCTGGGGTCGTTGCTGCCGAGTCATTGTGGGCGGCTGGGCTGTCTGGAGTGGAGGGGGTGAGGCTGACGCTGGTGGAGCCTGCCTGGTCAGGGGCCAGGTGGGGGGAGGACTGTCTCTGGTCCTCTGGGGGAGGGGGGTCGTTTGGCAAGGCAAGAGGTTCAAAATCCTGTGGAGAGTCTCCATCCAGGTCTGTGCTGGTCCAGCTCTTTTGGGCCCCAGTAGAGGGGCTGGGGAAAGGGAAGTTGACGTAGATGGGCTCAGACAGGTCCTTGGAGGTCGGTCTATGGGCATGGGGAGGAGAGGGCTGGGATAGCTGGCCCTGGAGAGACTTGCCCTGGGGAGGTTGGCTCAGACTCAGAGGAGCATCCTCTGGCTTACGATAGCACACCTTCCCGTTTTCAAAATAGGGGTGTAGCTGGGAGGCGGTGAGGTCTGTAGAGGCTGACCTGTTGGAGCGGTGGAGGTTGTGTTGGTGCTGGTAGAGCGCCAGGGGAACCATGGAGGAGGAGGGGAGGGGGTGCATCTCACTACGGGCCAGCCGGACTGAGGAGGAGGTCTGGCGCTGGGGCCGGGGGTGAGAGGGGTGATGGTGGTGGGTGGAGCCGTCCTGGGAGTGGTGGTGAGAGTGAGAGTGTCCGTGGGAGAATGAATGGGACTGGGAGTGAGCGGCTGCCCAAGCCCGCGTGGCTTCTTTGGACCAGAGCTGGGGCCCACTCTCCCTGGGTCCACCCTGGTTGTGGTGTAGAGGCTGGGGTTGGTGTTGGTGATTCCCCCGAGAGATGGGCCTTTTGTTGGCCTCTGGGTGGGGGGCTGGGCGGAAGTTACCCTCCAGGTCCAGCCTCATGTTCTGGTAGCTGTGGCGGGCGTAGCTGGGGGGGCCCTGCGGGTTCTCAGGCCCGGCAATCTCGTAGTAGAAGTTTTCCATCCTTCCCTGGTCCTCTGAGGTGGAGGAGAGGGGCACGGGCCGGATCTGGGCCTGCTGAGGCGGTTGCTGACCCGGGGATGGTTGGCTGGCTGCGAGGTAGCGGGTGAGGTGGTCTGGAGCTCCACTCAGACGCTCTGAGAAGGCTCTGGCCAGAGGAGGGTTCCCCTGCTGACCAAAGATCCGCCTGATGCGCCCTGAGTCCAGGGAGCGACGCATCTCAGTCTGGGCCAATGGTGCTCTGTGGGGACGCTCCAGATCCAGGGGCTTAGGGGGTACTTTGGGGCGGGTGGGCTGGAAGGCACGGACCTGAGTCAGAGGGGACTCTGACTTGGAGTGCAGGAGCTGGGGGTGGGCTGAGGACGGCTTGGACTGAGTGGAGGTTGATTTCTGTTGAAGGTGAGGGGCAGAGAACTGGCGTGAGTAGGCTGGGGGCTTCCTCTGAGACTGGGACTCAGTGGGGCTAGGTCTCTCCCCAGACTGGCCTGGTTTGGTGGGCTGTGACAGCTGCTTCTGGTTCTTGTAGATGGGGCTGGGGGTCTGGTCGTCTCCAGAGGCGCTCCCACCAGACAGCTCCGAGTTGGACGCCACAGAGTCAGACGTCTCAGAGGACAGGGTCCCCGTATCCTGCAATAAAAAAGTATAACCTTTTTACCGCCATAGAGTAAGTTACAGTCTCTTCATAACAATGACAGTTAAAAAAAGGAATCTAATTTTGCCCAGGCAACTGTAAACATTGTGCTTGTTATGGTTAAGAAATGAAGGCTCTGCTGAAAATGACCTGACAGCACTGCTGTTGCTCCAGCACAGTCAGAACAACATATCCACCACTTAGAATTTACCACAGTACAAACGGACACAGTTTACACAAAGTTACACCCATACAGTGCCACTTACAGACATGTGCACACTCCCACACACCTGTCCTGGAGTCCTCTCTCCCTGGCCGTGTCCTGTATCTGCTGCAGTCTCTGTCGCGTTTCCCTCTCCCTCGGTCATCCACACAGACAGGGGGCGCACTGTGGAGTAGAGCTGATTGGGGTCAGAGGACAGCAGCTCTCCTGCGTCGGCAGACAGGGACCTCTGGTAGCGGGTGTCGGCTGCGTCCTGGGACCGGGACTGAGGGGGGCGGTAGGGGGGTGAGGCGCCCTGTCTCAGGGCCTTGTTGGCACTCTCAGCCAGGGCCAGGGCCATGAGGCGTGCTGGGTTTTTTGGAGGGGGAGGGGGAGGCTGGGCGAACAGGGGGGGACCGGTGGGTCCCGTTATACCTGTAGAAGGGAGAGGGTTAAATTACATGACTATGGTCTGCAGTAAAACCTCAAATCATTGAAAACAAACTAATCAACTAATACATTCAATCAATCAAACGTGTTGGCCGAGTCCATTCCTGTTTACTCACCCTGTCCTCTGATCTTGGCCTCGGGGCCCAGTTTGCTGCGGATCTCCTGCTGGCAGCTCTCCGTCAGCTGGAAGTCACATGACCTCAGCAGCATGGAAATCATCTGAGGAGGCTGCGACTGGGAGGGGCCGCAGCTCGGGATGCCAGGCTGTAATTCACCAGCTCGCCCACCAATCATGTCCAACACCTACGAGGGAGAAAGTCAAGTTTGGTGAGGCAAATTTATCATACAGAGTATTTAGCCAATCCTGAGATACAGAAATACAGGGACAGCAGTGACACAGAGAGGGAGGAAGTACCTTAGCTGGGACACTGATGGATACAGGGTCAGAGATGTCCAGTGTAGGGGACTTGGGAGATTTTTGTGAGAAGGCATTCACCATCTTCCGGGTGAAAGATCTTCTCTCTGGCGGGGGCTGAGCAGAGGTCACAGGTGTAGTGGGCTGGCCCTGGCCTTGACTGTGTGAGGTACTCAGGTTGGCACCCTCTCCTGATTGGCCGGCAGATGGGCTGGTATTGGCCGGTCTGTGTTGACAGAACACCTGAAGGGGCGGGGCTGTGGCGGCAATGATCAGACTTCTCCTGACGGCCGCATCCGATTGGTTGAGCACAGAGTCGGGGTCCTCTGTGATTGAGCGCTGGCTGCTGGAGTGAGAGTGTCCTTGGTGGCTGAGGCAGCGGTAGGGAGGGGGCGTGGCAGTGGGCGGGGACTCCCTGCCACCCGCGGTGACTATGCTGCTGCCCAAGCCGATTGGTCCGTCCTCCAGGAAGGTGGGGCTGAAGTCAATGACGTCCTCGGCCATCCAGGAAGCAGCCGGGTCCTGGTTGGAGAAGTCGGGCAGCATGTAGATGCCTTCCTCGTCTTCATCCTGCTCATCGTCTCCATCATCCCTGGGCCGGCGGTCCTCAGGCAGCAGGCTGTCATACGAGCGGCTGGAAGGCAGGCGGGACGGGGGGCGCTGGGGCAGGTGCTGGGGGTCCATGGAGGCAGCCAAAGACAGACCGTCACTGCTGGAGCGGGGCCGCCGCAGACGGATAGACTGTCCTGAGAGAGCGAGGAGGAGGTAGGAAAAAAAAGAATAGTCAGGGTTTAAACTAAGCGTCTCTGTAGTGCTCAGTGACTAACACACAGCTCCACCAGCTCCCAAAGGACCCATTCTACTCCGACTGTCCCAAAATCACTCAAACTATCATCACTGCTTCCAGACATATTCCTGGTCTTCCACAGCCTTCCCCGAAAGAGAAATCTCATACTCTATACTTAACGGACAAGAAGAGAGAGGCTCTGCTATCGATCAGTCTGCGAGGACTTAACCTGCTGAGATGAGTATCAGTATTAGCGTCAGTGAGTTATGGCCTACTGTGGTGTACCTGCTCCACTGTGCTGGGATGATAAGGATTCCTCACTCTTAGCTGAACGCAGGGTTACACTGTCCACACGACAACCTGCAGGAGAGACCAGGGAAAGAGACAGTCAGAGAAAGAGATCTGTCATACAAAGAGAGGATCAAAAGGGGTGATAAACTGTAAAGTTGGTATTTATTTTCCTTTCTACCTCCATCCATCCAGTTAAATTGACTGAACATAACCCTGGTGTATGTGTGGTCCAAATCAGACATGATATCTACCTGCATGTGAGGTGGCGGGCTGGAACAGGGAGCTGATCCTCATTGGTTTACGTTGCCCCGCCCCCAGGGGCTTCCCGATAGCAAAGAACGTCTTCCAGCTCCCTCCAGCTCTCTTCCGTACCTTCAGCCCTCTCTTCCTCCTGTAGGGGGAGGAGAGAGAGAGAGAGATTTAGGTGGGTGAGACTGCTAAATCAACTGCATGTGATAGTGAAACTACAGAAACTTGCATGGTCTGGAATAAGCCTGGCTTCCCACTCACCTGTCGACAGGGTGGTCCAGCACGGTGCGGAACTGGCCCTGGAACTGGACTGGCGCCCCCTGGAGGAGCAGAGGAGCCTGTGTCCTGGCCTGGGCCTCTTCTAGGGAGAGCAGCCTGGTGGACACAAAGGACTTGGGCCTGGTCAGAGAGTGCCGCCCTGCAGGCAGAGAGAGGACCTACCGTTAGTAATAGATAGAGGGTGGGAGAGTGAGGAGGCATCGGTGACGGTGGCCAAAAGCTTTGTTCCAAATGAGATCCTATTCCCTGTATAGTAGTGCATTACCTTTGGCCAAAGCCCCTAAGTGGCATAAAAATAAAAAGTGTACTATATGGGAAATAGGGTGTCATTTCAGATTTACCCAACGAGAGCGAATAAGACACAGACACGCTTTCAAATCAGAAATCACATGGAGTTAACAACACAAAGGGAGGGAAGGCTGAGGTATGAAGAGGAAGTTGGACCGTTTCATTTGAAACTCCCAGTTAAAGAGCAACCAAAGTAAAACAGGACACCCGTCAGGGGAGAGCAGGGCATGGGTCATCAGACAGGTTTGACACCTAAACAAATATGTATTAAAATGCAATTAACAGAGTACTGTAACAGTGTCTTATAGGGCAATTCCATGCCAGGAAAGCCCAAAAATATTTATCCCACATTAATATACTGCAATACAATTTTTCACATTAAAAAGACTCAAAGTATTCATGTTAATATTTCAAAAGTACCCTTTTTGATTTAGCATATTGTTTGGAACAACAAGTCAAACACTATTCAAATAGGTCAAATTTCTGTCTGTGCTCTGCTACTTTTGAAGACCTGACCATTTTATACATAAAAACTGACAGGTCATTAAGCAATCACATTTAGCAAATCACCTGCAGAAGGAGTTCAATTTGAATCCATTTTCCCATTCGCTGGTGGGGCTCACATAATTTATCATAACTTCATAAGTAGCAGAACGTTGGAAAGTTGATGTACTTGTATAGTACCGGTATATAGTTTAAAACAATGTCTAAAAATGTAAATGTACAAAATGTAAACGGTATGAGATATTCACTAATGTTTTATGTTGAATTAATATGTGAATAAATAATAGAATATGTGAATAATAGAATATGTTGAAAAATAAAATCTCATAATCTCGACATAATCCATGTTTTAGAGCACACTATCATGTACCGTTCACAGATCATAGGGTCTTTTTTTCCCCTCACAAATGGTTTGTGATACAAATGTAAAAACCATATCAAACAAACAGTCATCCTCCCAATTAAGTTTCTGTGAGAATAGCTAGAACAAATCAGACAACCAAAATATTTGTTGACTTTCCTGGCATGGATCTGAGTCTGAGACACAAAGCAAAGCATCTAACTGAGCCCTGGCTGGGACGCTGACAAAATCTCTTCAGCTGGAGAAGCACACAGATACTGCTGATCTGTAGACAATACTAAGGTTAAACATTTTAGCTATAGGGCCTATTGATTATTGAGCTAGCTGACAAGACAAAACAGATCATGGAAGCTGGGAATAATCAATGCAACAGTTGTTTTACCTGGTGGTTCTGGCTCAATGTAATCCTCTTAAAAGAAACATCCACAGCATGTGACACATTGATCAAAACAACGTCTATTCTTTAATATTTTGAGCAATACAGCACAAAACCTACAAGTTACTTTAATAACTATTTAAAATGACAAAAACAAATATTGGAGTAAACACAAAATGTAACCGACCACATTTACTTCAAGATAGGATGAATTGGAACCAGGATGGAAGTTTATTGCCTATTCAACTGTCAATACAACCTGAAAAATAATGTGAGTTCACAATTGACCCTGAAGAGACACTGGGTTTATACAAACATATGTCAGCATGTGCGCACAAAACTTGGCTATATTAAATTCTTGTTTTTTAAAAATCCAATTGGTAATTGACAGTCTTGTCTCATCACTGCAACTCCCGTACAGACGACTCGGGAGAGGCGAAGGTTGAGAGCCGTTTCAGAGAACGCGCACAACCGCACTGCTCCTTGACACAATGTCCACTTAACCCGGAAGCCAGACGCACCAATGTGTCGGAGGAAACACCGTACACCTGGCGACCATGTCAGCATGCACTGCGCCCGGCCCGCCACAGGAGTCGCTAGAGAGCGACTCCTGTGTCCATCCAGTTTGATTTCTATTTGTAACTGTGCTATTTCACAAAAGTTCTGAACCTATATACATTTTACAGACCCCGTATATTTACATGTTTTATCTTGTTATTAGTCCCACCCTTCAGCTCCATTCAACCTCTCCCATCCATCTCTCAACAGCATCCATTTTGGATTTCTATTTGCCATATATTTTTCAACTGTGTTGTGATGCTTCACAAACGAATTGAACCTTTCTATTCTCATAGCTTCTACAGATTGTAAATTATAACACACACACACACACACACACACACACACACACACACACACACACACACATTCTATTAGTTTCAAGAATTTTGTATAGTAATTACATTTTTTGTTTTGCATCCGGAGTTGTTTTGCGTACATCAAAAATATCTTCCCAACTATTTTGCAATTTATATGGCATAGCTGTCGTTTTTGGTCCATAAATGAAATTGGTATTTGTTTTTATTTATCACACTTTTCTTTAACCATTTATGTTCTTTAATACAGGGCCGACATACAAGTTCCTTACTTTGTTCCCCTTCTACTTGCCTCTCCCATTTTTGTGGTAATGCTGCAATTAGTTGGTTGTAATTTTGGGTAGAGCAGACATTTCCATATGTCTGTGTTAGCTGCATGTGTAACATAACTCCACCAGTACTATTTATGATATCATTCACTAAAATTATACATTTTATAAACATTACTACAAAAATAGTAAAAAAAATAAAATCAATTAGTATATTTGAATTTAACCACAATACTTGTTGTATTATTTGTTCTGTCTTTTCAGGTGGATTAAACTGAAATTGCAACCAACTTTCTATGGCTTGTTTAAAAACTAAAGATATTTTGGAGATTGTTTGAAAAGGAAATAATCTAAAGTGGGCCGGTGTAATCTGAATAAAGGGAAAAGGGCCCTTCTTGAACATAGGATGAGACATGCGCACCAATTTACTAGAGAACCAGTTTGGATTTAAGTTGAACTTTTGTATGACTGATGCCTTTAGTGAGAGGTCTAATGCTTTAATATTTAATCATTTCTGCTTGGCTATACTTACTATCTACTGGAAAACAACAGACAAAAGCCCAATAGGATGAGACACATTCCTCATGAACTCTTTCTTGTGCATATCGTACAGAGATCTCAGGACAAATGGGTCACACAGAAGCCAAAAGTAGACCAAGCCTAAACTAAACCAATCAACGCTATAGAGCGCTTGTAAGCATCCTACATTGAGAGAGAGAGAAGGCACGGACGGTCAGAACATGGAGTAGTGTCGCCTCGCTACGGTGACTTCCAAAAGAGGATGCCTGGGGGCCTTAGGGACCTCCTCACCCCTGGCCTCCTCCACCTCCTCACCCCTGGCCTCCTGCAGCCTGGTTCTCTGGTGCTGCAGAGAGACCTTACACTCCAGCTTGCCCGTTGCTACGGAGACACACAGCTCTCGCTCACTGTCTGCTGCTGCTTCCATTCCACTTGGCATACACTGGTTGAATCAACATTTGTTTCCACATCATTTCAATTAAATTACATTGAACCAACGTGGAATAGACGTTGAATTGAAGTCTGTGCCCAGTGGGATGGCTACATCATCAGTGCTCACTTTCAGTGCTCACAGTTTTATTCCATATTTAATACAGATGTTAATCAAGAGTAAAGAACAAAATGTTGCCAAATATTGTACTACTTTTTGGAGCAAATGGATACAGTGGAAAAATCTTTCCATGCTTAATTCACTTACATAACTGCCATTTTAGACTATTCATACACATGTTATACTGTGCTGCGAGGCAAGACAAAGAGTGCAATGAAATATTAGTATCACAGAGTCATTCAAGTAGAGTTGCTTTCCCAGACTTACAGCATTTGCGGGGTAAAAAGCGGAGGACAGCGGGCGGTGGTGACAATTGTAATGGCGGTAGAAGTGTCATCCATTATATACAGGGCTTTAACCAAAGCTCTCCATTTAACCAGACACCTAAAAGCCTTAAGTAGAGGATAGAGGAAGCCTGGCTGGCTGAGTAGTAAATCTAGTTACTGTAGGTACTAAAAAGAGGCTTTGAGGCTCTGAGGTAAATGCTCTGTGTGTGGCATTGATAACACAAAACCACAGAGCTGATAGAGGGAGAGAGGACAGAGGGAGCACTCTGAAGGAGAGAAGACATTTTCAGTCGAATCCTAACTTGAAATCAACACATGTCACTGACGATTGCCGACTGATGCAAATCATGCATTGATTTTAATGGGGAATGTGTGTATCCACACAAATGGAACTCAAGTTCGGAGGATTGTGTCCAGTGAGCGTTAAAGAAGCCAGCGTTTGGGTTATGGTGATGTACATACCTGTGCCTGTGAAGCGTCCTACAGAGGTGAAGGAGTCACTGAAGAGCACGTCCACGTGACCGAGGAGAAACTCCACCACCACAGACTGGATCCGCACCTCCTTAAACGGGTCAGCACCACTCAGACCCACCGCCTCGATCTCCATAGACCTGCCACGGAGACAACACACAGCCACACCAGGGTCACCTCCAGGATGGTTTTGCAGACAGGAATGTCATGAATAGAGCTGACATGATTCCTTACTGTACATGTCAGAGGCACACCTGTTCTAAACGATATATTTCTATATGAACGATCCACAACGCACACATGTAGGTACAGTAGGTAGGCATAGACACACACCTGAGCAGGTTGGGGGCCCAGACAATGGCCAGGTTCTTGATGTGCATGCTGGTCTCTCCGCTGCAGGTGGCCAGACCAGCCAGGTGTCTAATGAGGTACTCCAGGGTCCTGAGAGAGAGAGAAAGACAACATTAGTCCACAATCTGGGATGGCTGTGTATACCTGTAGTCTCTGTCTCCATGGCTGTGTATACCTGTAGTCTCTGTCTCCATGGCTGTGTTATGTGTATACCAGTAGTCTCTGTCTCCATGGCTGTGTATACCTGTAGTCTCTGTCTCCATGGCTGTGTATACCTGTAGTCTCTGTCTCCATGGCTGTGTATACCTGTAGTCTCTGTCTCCATGGCTGTGTATACCTGTAGTCTCTGTCTCCATGGCTGTGTATACCTGTAGTGCGGTGGTGGGAGCTGCTGGATGACATCATGTACTTTCACCATGCGCTCGTCGTCCGTCATCTCTCCCATACAGTCCTACGGAGGAAGACCAGGGAAAAAAACAGATGGCAAGTTTAGCCTTTGACAATGGACAGCACTTTCAGTTGGAGGGAGTTGTGTTGGGTTACGGCCATGTACTCACAGCAAACTTGTCGTAGAGCTGGTAGGTGAGCAGGGGGTTGGGCAGCTCTCTGAAGTAGAGTTTACACAGGGACCCCACACAGTGGATGTCCTGCATGTACATATCCTTGGTCAGGTCTGGAACATTCTCACTGTCAAACTCATGTCTGGTGGGGAGAGAGAGTGTCAAATAGGGTTGAATGCCAAAAAAGTATTGCATATTTGCCTATATGTACAGTGGGGCAAAAAAGTATTTAGTCAGCCACCAATTGTGCAAGTTCTCCCACTTAAAAAGATGAGGCCTGCAATTTTCATTATAGGTACACTTCAACTATGACAGATAAAATGAAAAAAAAAAATCCAGAAAATCACATTGTAGGATTTTTAATGAATTTATTTGCAAATTATGGTGGAAAATAAGTATTTGGTCACCTACAAACAAGCAAGATTTCTGGCTCTCACAGACCTGTAACTTCTTCTTTAAGAGGCTCCTCTGTCCTTTAATCGTTACCTGTATTAACGGCACCTGTTTGAGCTTGTTATCAGTATAAAAGACACCTGTCCACAACCTCAAACAGTCACACTCCAAACTCCACTATGGCCAAGACCAAAGAGCTGTCAAAGGACACCAGAAACACAATTGTAGACCTGCACCAGGCTGGGAAGACTGAATCTGTAATAGGTAAGCAGCTTGGTTTGAAGAAATCAACTGTGGGTGCAATTATTAGGAAATGGAAGACATACAAGACCACTGATAATCTCCCTCGATCTGGGGCTCCACGCAAGATCTCACCCCGTGGGGTCAAAATGATCACAAGAACGGTGAGCAAAAATCCCAGAACCACACGGGGGGACCTAGTGAATGACCTGCAGAGAGCTGGGACCAAAGTAACAAAGCCTACCATCAGTAACACACTACGCCGCCAGGGACTCAAATCCTGCAGTGCCAGATGTGTCCCCCTGCTTAAGCCAATACATGTCCAGGCCCGTCTGAAGTTTGCTAGAGAGCATTTGGATGATCCAGAAGAAGATTGGGAGAATGTCATATGGTCAGATCAAACCAAAATATAACTTTTTAGTAAAAACTCAACTCGTCGTGTTTGGAGGACAAAGAATGCTGAGTTGCATCCAAAGAACACCATACCTACTGTGAAACATGGGGGTGGAAACATCATGCTTTGGGGCTGTTTTTCTGCAAAGGGACCAGGACGACTGATCCGCGTAAAGGAAAGAATGAATGGGGCCATGTATCGTGAGAATTTGTAGTGATAACTTCCTTCCATCAGCAAGGACATTGAAGATGAAACGTGGCTTGGTCTTTCAGCATGACAATGATCCCAAACACACCGCCCGGGGCAACGAAGGAGTGGCTTCGTAAGAAGCATTTCAAGGTCCTGGAGTGGCCTAGCCAGTCTCCAGATCTCAACCCCATAGAAAATCTTTGGAGGGAGTTGAAAGTCCGTGTTGCCCAGCAACAGCCCCAAAACGTCACTGCTCTAGAGGAGATCTGCATGGAGGAATGGGCCAAAATACCAGAAAAAGTGTGTGAAAACCTTGTCAAGACTTACAGAAAACATTTGACCTCTGTCATTGCCAACAAAGGGTATATAACAAAGTATTGAGATAAACTTTTATTGACCAAATACTTATTTTCCACCATAATTTGCAAATAAATTCACAAAAAATCCTACAATGTGATTTTCTGGATTTTTTTCTTCTAATTTTGTCTGTCATAGTTGAAGTGTACCTATGATGAAAATTACAGGCCTCTCTCATCTTTTTAAGTGGGAGAACTTGCACAATTGGTGGCTGACTAAATACTTTTTTGCCCCACTGTATTTCATGCATGCAGTCAATGATCTATGTAGTCTTAAGTCTTTACAGGTTCAGGGCCTGACATGCAGGGTTAGGGTTAGCATGAGGAGTGGTACCGGAGTTTCTGAATGTTGGAGGAGACTCCAGAGTGCCTGTAGATGCCGTCCACCACACCATGCTTCTCTATGAACTCTGAGCAGCTCTTCAGAACCTGTGGAACTGGAGAAGCACACAAAGATCCATGTCACATGTTACAGTAGTACACCAAACCAGACCATGCTCTCAAGGACACACAGAGATGACTCCCTGAGACTCTAGAATTAGAACTGTAGAACTCTAACTAGGGCAATTGTCCCATTTCATCAACTCCGAAGCACTAATGTGATCCTAAAATGGCATGATTGATTTTAATATTGTACTGAGTTCACTTGACACATCAAAACCGCTCACTCTCTGCAGCCAGCAACTCACTCTTATGTTACTATAACAATCACAAGGCCAAAGATACTGACAACTCCTTTACATCCCCAAACGGTTACGTGAGGATAAGTGTGTGTTTTATGTACCGTCCAGTCCTGAGTTGAGGAGGTGCTCTCCCAGGTCGCAGCCGAACACCCTCTCCTTAAGAATTCCTTTCTGTTTGAGCTTCTGCTTGGTGGGTCTGGACTTCATAAAGTTGCGCAGGAATCCCATCAGCTTGCCGTGCTTCTTAGAAACTGTCAGAGGGGGGCGACAGAGAGCTGCTGAGTATTGACACTACAGTGGGAAAGGGAGACTATTGTGGTGGGTGAGGGGTCCATCTCTGTGAGGGGCGTGAATGTTTAACATGAATGTCATCATCGTCATCGAATATAAAACGGGTGAAAAGACATCAGAAAATAGGAGAGTTTAGTGGGAGCTGGAGCATGGACACTAGTAGGAGGCTGGGTCGTGTTCTGGACCAATGAGCCACGACCATCAACATCATTAGAACAATAAGCAGCAGCAGATTACTTGGACGCATGGTGAAGACTAGGATTAAGAACAAGGAAATAACGATTGTCATTGGTCATAATAAACCTGTATCGTCTTCCTCTAAAACAACGACTTGCTTCTCATTTATACAACAAGCTCCATTGTGTTCCTATGATTTATGGGTGACTCTAAAATACATGTACACTAATTCTACTCTAAAAACATCCTCGCCACTCCTGCCATGCTGCATGTGAACAGCCCTAGGCTTGGCTAGTTGTATAAATGGCTATTGTAAGTTTCCTGGTTGGCTTAAGGGGAAATGTGTGTTATACAGGCCTTGCATTAAGGGGAGAGATGAGGCGTTAGGAAAGATAACGACGGTGGAAGGACTCTGATTAGATGACAATTGGATTAATGAGAGTAATTCCATTTCAGTTGTTGTTACCAGCAAGTCTTAGGTACCAAGGCTGAGGAACTGAGAGAGAGAGAAAGAGAGAAAGGCAATAGATACAACAGGAAGGCGGTTGGAACACCAGCTAAATACATTGTTTTGGGAATGCGAAGTACAGAACAAAGATATACTGTGGTCAGAGATACAAATATGAAGATTGCAAAGATGTTGTGGTGACCACATTAAGCAAGAAAAACAACCTATGGGCTGAGTAATTCTGAAACTATGTAATGTCACGTGATCTGCTGTGTGCATCTGGTTAACACCACAAGGTCATGTATCCTTAAATAAAAACATTTTGAGAGAAAGATATCATTTTTGAATGTTTACAAGACGAAGATACAAGGGACAGGGAGGAAAAGTGGCTGTTATATACAGTTCAATTAAATATAATAAGCGATATATGCTGCATGCCAGAAAGAAAAAAAGTAACCATGACAGTTAGTACTGCATGTTGTCAACCTCATTTCAAGCTCCTGCAACACCTTCGACACACTCTGTGGAGACTAAATACTCATACAGCAGTGATTGGTTGATTGCGTCTGTTTACCGGATGTAGGAGAGGGAGGTCCTGGTGCGTTGGAGTTGGCTGGATCTCCATCTGGAAACACAAACGTCACTCAATACATCTGACATTGATCGGGGGACACAGTGCAGGTGTACAGGACATTCGGAAAGTATTCATACCCCTTGACTTTTTTCCCACATTGTTACGGTACAGCCTGATTCTAAAATGGATTTAAAACAAATATATATCCCTCAAACTACACACAGTACCCCATAATAACAAAGCAAAAACAGCTTTTCATAAATGTTTACAAATGTATTAAGACAAAAAAAATATATGAAATCTCACATTTACATAAGTATTCCGACCGTTTACTCAGTGCTTTGTTGAAACACCTTTGGCAGTGATTACAGCCGAGTCTTGGGTATGATGCTACAAGCTTGGCAAACCTGTATTTGGGGAGTTTCTCCCATTCTTCTCTGCAGATCCTCTCAAGCTCTGTCAGGTTGGATGGGGAGCATTGCTGCACAGCTATTTCAAGGGTTCAAGTTCGGGCTCTGGCTGGGTCACTCAAGGACATTCAGAGACTTGTCCCGAAGCCACTCCTGCGTTGTCTTGGCTGTGTGCTTAGGGTCTTTGTCCTGTTGGAAGAAGAACCTTTGCCCCAGTCTGAGGTCCTGCCTGAGCGCTCTGGAGTAGGTTTTCACCAAGGTTCTCTCTGTACTTTGCTCCGTTCATCTTTCCCTCGATCCTGACTAGTCTCCCAGTCCCCGCCACTGAAAAACATCCCCACAGCAAGATGCTGCCACCACCATGCTTCACCGTAGGGATGGTGTCAGGTTTCCTCCAGACCTGACGCTTGGCATTAAGGCCAAAGAGTTCAATCCTGGTTTTATCAGACCAGAGAATCTTGTTTCTCATGGGCTGAGTCTTTAGGTGCCTTTTGGCAAACTCCAATCGGGCTGTCATGTGCCTTTTACTGAAGAGTGGCTTGCATCTGGCCACTTTACCATAAAGGCCTGATTGATGGAGTGCTGCAGAGATGGGAGAACGTTCCAGAAGGACAATCATCTCCACAGAGGAACTATAGAGCCCTGTCAAAGTGACTATCTGGTTCTTGGTCACCTCCCTGATGAATGTTCTTTGGTACCCTTCTCCAGATCTGTGCCTCGACACAATCCTGCCTCAGAGCTCTATGGACATTTCCTTCGACCTCATGGCTTGGTTTTTGCTCTAACACGCACTGTCAACTGTGGGACCTTCATATAGACAGGTGTGTGCCTTTCCAAATAAAGTTGTAGAAACATCGCACGGATGATTAATGGAAACAGGATGCACCGGAGCTCAATTTCAAGTCTCATAGCAAAGGGTCTGAATACTTATGTAAATAAGGTATTTCTGTATTTTTTAACCTGTTTTTGCCTTGTCATTATGGGGTATATTGTCTGTAGATTGATGAGGAAAAACATGTATTTTATCCATTTTTGAATAACGTAACAAAATGTGGAAAAAGTCAAGGGGTCCGAGTACTTTCCGAAGGCACTGTATGTGATAATGTACAGTAAGTGGGATTTAGTATGTTGGTGTCATAACGTGTGTGTGTGTGTGTGTGTGTGTAAGCCACCTATTTTAGCGGCGGACTGAGGCTTCTCGTTGATGAGCTCCACACACTCACTGGGGAAGAAGCCCACCTAAAGTTTGGAAAGACCAAAGTAACTGAGGATGACAAGCATGGACACACACACAAACTTGGACACACACACACACAATAGCTTACACATATGTTAAAAAACAAGAACAAATGAGTTAAAAGAAAAGTAAAAGCTCAGTGAAAATAGAGAACAGTGAAAGAAAGAAATAGAGGGAACAAAATGAGAAGGGAAAAGGAAGTACAGAAACATGGAGACGTGAGGTAGTGAATGTAGCCATCTGGAGAACTGTTGTTCTGCAGCGGGTCCCTTCAGAGTGGGTGGGGAAGATAGGCGTGTGCGTGAGAAAGACAGGCGTGTGCGTGAGAAAGACAGGCGTGTGCGTGAGAAAGACAGGCGTGTGCGTGAGAAAGACGGGCGTGTGCGTGAGAAAGACGGGCGTGTGCGTGAGAAAGACGGGCGTGTGCGTGAGAAAGACGGGCGTGTGCGTGAGAAAGACGGGCGTGTGCGTGAGAAAGACGGGCGTGTGCGTGAGAAAGACGGGCGTGTGCGTGAGAAAGACGGGCGTGTGCGTGAGAAAGACGGGCGTGTGCGTGAGAAAGACGGGCGTGTGCGTGAGAAAGACGGGCGTGTGCGTGAGAAAGACGGGCGTGTGCATGAGAAAGACGGGCGTGTGCATGAGAAAGACGGGCGTGTGCATGAGAAAGACGGGCGTGTGCATGAGAAAGACAGGCGTGTGCATGAGAAAGACAGGCGTGTGCATGAGAAAGACAGGCGTGTGCATGAGAAAGACAGGCGTGTGCATGAGAAAGACAGGCGTGTGCATGAGAAAGACAGGCGTGTGCATGAGAAAGACAGGCGTGTGTATGAGAAAGACAGGCGTGTGTATGAGAAAGACAGGCGTGTGTATGAGAAAGACGGGCGTGTGTATGAGAAAGACGGGCGTGTGTATGAGAAAGACGGGCGTGTGTATGAGAAAGACGGGCGTGTGCATGAGAAAGACGGGCGTGTGTATGAGAAAGACAGGCGTGTGTATGAGAAAGACAGGCGTGTGTATGAGAAAGACAGGCGTGTGTATGAGAAAGACAGGCGTGTGTGTGAGAAAGACAGGCGTGTGTGTGAGAAAGACAGGCGTGTGTGTGAGAGACAGCCAGTGGTGGAATTCTCCTGTGATTGTGTTGTGTACCTGGAAGCCATGCTTCCCCCTCCACCAGTTGGAGTCCTCTTTGGGTGGCATATCAATTACAGACAGGATATCTCCCACCTGGAGAGACACACACACACACACACACACACACACACACACACATTAGACAAAGACATTAAACAACCTCCGACTTCAGACAAATTCTACAGGCAAACAAGCCAGATGACTACATTTAACATCACCCATCACCCATCACCCCCCCCCCCCCCCCCCAAAAAAAAAATCAACACACATAATACAGCCTCAGCAGTCAAAACACCAGCCCCAAAACTAAACATTATCCAGACACAACAAGCTGGATCAGGGCATAATGTAGTCCTGCCTGATTTGGCTGAACTCCACTCACACTTATTTCAGATAACAGATGAGAAACAGTTGCCATTGCTCACTGCAAGGAGGACAGGACAGAGAGGAGATGAGAGAGAGAGAGAGAGAGAGAGAGAAACAGACACAGAAAGAGAGAGAGCGCGAGAGAGTGAGACAGAAAGAGAGATGGAGAGCACGAGAGAGAAAATGAGAGAGACGGAAAGAGAGAGACGGAGAAGCGCTAAAATGTGCCTCTGTGTTTGGGTCACCCCATTCCGGGGTGCTGTGGCCCAGAAACAGAAAGAGGAGCAGTATGTAGAGCAGTAGGAGGAGAAGAGGACAGGAATAGACAGAACAGGAAGATGGAGGAAAAAGAGAAGGAAAAGGAAGGTGACAGCCAAACAGAGAGACTAAGGCCCAGACAGAGGTGACATAGAAATCTGAAAACTATGACTGCCACTAATGTAAATCTCATTTGGTTCTGTGTATCCCTGCAGCAGCTCCATACCTCAATGGAGATCTCGTCGCTGGCCTGCGCCGTGTAGCGCTTGATGACATGAGCAGCGGCGATGGCGGGAACGTTGAGCGAAGCTTCCTCTTTCAGGAGGAACCGATTCCCACGGTTGTCAATCTGGGAGGAACAGCAAACACAAACCTCTGTTGTTTAAGGAATAGACAGGCAAATAATTACACCATTCTCTCAATATCCCTTAATTATAGTAGTAGGGCTAATGCACAGGTGGTAAGATAAAGCCTGTCTCTCTAGCTGTCTTTCTCTCTCCCACTCTTCTTTGGTCTTCCCCAACAATTGTCTTCTTTCTCTGGCCAATGTCTTATGTTTCCGTGTCTTTACAGCTTATTCTCACCTTCACTCTTTCTTTCAACGTCTTTGGGGGGAGGGGCAGCCCCACTCTTTCAAAAAAAAAGTAAAAACCAGTCCCACTATGTTTTGTTTTTTATCTTTATTGAAGAGATCGTACTACCGTGTGAAAGATGGGGAGGGAGAATCAAAAGGCAGTGGGCCAGATTCAAACCCATGCTGACTCTGGCATATATGTGAGCCGGGGTCAGCGGCTGTAACCACTGGACCACACAGGCCACACTCTTATGTTTTCTAAAGATACTTAGTCTCACCTCCATCCAGGTGAGCACAGGCCCACAGTTGAGCTTGTTGTCCACGATCATGGAGAGGCGGCTCAGGTACTCCGACAGCAGCGGGGTGAAGATCTGATAAACAACAAAAACAACTGACACAGGACTTTTAACACACAGCTACTGTAGGAGCCGACAACCATTTACATACATCTACTCCCAGATACCATAGATGAAGACAGGTGACCCAAATATCAACACCTGCTAGAATCAGAGAACAAATGTGCAGAGACAGACAGGTCACAGACAACCATGACTACATCACCTCGATGAAGGTAATTTCATGTCATTCTCAGAGCTGTCATGCTAACCTACAGCGGTACCATTGACCTCCATACAGTACAGAAAAACATTCTACAGCTAATTCAGCCAGAATGCTACATAACCACATCAACAAATAAGCTCTCCCACAGTCCCCACTCACCTCTACCCTGTCCCCGATCTCGCTGAGGGGTGGCAGGGGCAGCAGCTGGGAGTAACGCCGGTCGTAGATACACTGGTGAAGGTGAGCGTCCAGAGTACGGAACTCCTCATAGGAGCGCCGAACCATCCACGTCTTAGCCTACATCACACAGACAGACGGAGAGAGAGAGCACGCGAGACAGCGAGAGGGAAAGAAGAGGGGACAGAAATATTCATGTGAGGAGGAGAGCAAGGAAGGGGGGGGGGATAAGTCAGACAGGAGGAGAGAGGAAGAGAGAGGGGGAAATATATTCCCACTCTGTCGAAGTGTACGTATTGGTGTGAATGTGTCTGGGTTAGATATAGCCCTGGCAAGGAGATGTGTGAGTGTGTGTGCACGTGTTTGGCGAGGGTATGTGGCCGTGACCACTCACCTGGCAGGACACCTGCACCAGGAAAACCAGGTCTTTGGCAGAGCCCGAGATCCAGCTGGCATCGCTCTGCTCGTTCGCAAACTGCAACTGAGGAACAGAAACACACACATACTCAAGCATGGGTCAGAGGAACAGGAGGAGCAACTATATGTAACTATACAAAACATACAGCCTGCTGCACACAGAATAAGCAAACACACATACAAGGATACTACAAAGCACTCTCCTATACCTACACACACGATCAGGATACATTATATCCAGGGAAATTGCAATCCTTGCCTGGTACCTTTTACGCAACCTCCCTCCTAGTCGCCCAAATTCTGCATCTTCTAATAAAGCAGCCAACTAAATCAGAGGAGATCTTTCAAAATGGCCGACAACATCTCAGCCAACAAACAGTATTAACGTTTAATGGACTTAATGCAGAGAAAGCTGTGAAAAGATACACCTGCTAAACTAGTGACATCAGAGCCATGTGTAGCTAATAGAAAGCCTCGGGTGGAGCCGTAGGACACCCATGGGGTTCTGATGACCCGGATTAACAAACAAAATGGGCTCCTACAAACAAGCACAAAAGGAAAACGGTGTGTTTTTTTTGTCTTTTCTCTTTTTGGGGAAGAGGAGGAAGAAGTGAGGGCGGTGTTGAGGCTCCAGGCAGATTAAAAGAGAAAATACTTTCATCTGAAATGAGACAGGCAGTGTTGTGGACCTCGGACCTTCACATCACATCCACTATGACTAACGCTTCAGAGAGGGATACACAGAGAGACAGAGAGTGAGGGATAAAGAGGAGAGAGACTCAGTGGAGAGGTAGAAAGAGGGGGAGAGGGATAAAGAGGAGAGAGACTCAGTGGAGAGAGGTAGAAAGAGGGGGAGAGGGATAAAGAGGAGAGAGACTCATTGGAGAGAGGTAGAAAGAGGGGGAGAGGGATAAAGAGGAGAGAGACTCATTGGAGAGAGGTAGAAAGAGGGGGAGAGGGATAAAGAGGAGAGACTCAGTGGAGAGAGGTAGAAAGAGGAGGAGAGGGATAAAGAGGAGAGAGACTCAGTGGAGAGAGGGATAAAGAGGAGAGACAGTGGAGAGAGGGATAAAGAGGAGGAGAGGGATAAAGAGGAGAGAGACTCATTGGAGAGAGGTAGAAAGAGGGGGAGAGGGATAAAGAGGAGAGAGACTCATTGGAGAGAGGTAGAAAGAGGAGGAGAGGGATAAAGAGGAGAGAGACTCAGTGGAGAGAGGGATAAAGAGCAGAGACAGTGGAGAGAGGTAGAAAGAGGAGGAGAGGGATAAAGAGGAGAGACAGTGGAGAGAGGAAGAAAGAGGAGGAGGGATAAAGAGGAGAGACAGTGGAGAGAGGTAGAAAGAGGAGAGAGTGGAGAGAGGTAGAAAGAGGAGGAGAGGGATAAAGAGGAGAGAGTGGAGAGAGGGATAAAGAGGAGGAGAGGGATAAAGAGGAGAGACAGTGGAGAGAGGTAGAAAGAGGAGAGAGTGGAGAGAGGTAGAAAGAGGAGGAGAGGGATAAAGAGGAGAGAGTGGAGAGAGGGATAAAGAGGAGGAGAGGGATAAAGAGGAGAGACAGTGGAGAGAGGTAGAAATAGGAGGAGAGGGATAAAGAGGAGGAGAGGGATAGAGAGGACAGACAATGGAGAGAGGTGGAAAGAGGGGGCGAGGGATAAAGAGGAGAGACTAAGAGGAGGGAGGTAGGAAGAGAAGGAGAGGTAAAGAGAAAGTAGCCAGAGAGGCTTAAAAAAGAAAGCAAATGCAAGAAAGAGGAAGAATAGAGAGGGTTTTGACGTGTGTTTGTTTCTGACTCAGAGAGCAAGGACAGTGAGATCTCTTTTCTTCAGGGGCTTCAGACACTAATGAGCAGTGCTCCCTCTGCTCAACACACACACACACACGCTCCAGCACAGAGAAAGAGAGCACTAACAGCTGTGCTGGGTGGGGAGAGACATGGAGGTGATGATGTCACTCACAACATCAGGTATATGGAGTTAATCATCATGACCGTGTTTAAAATGGCATTAGTTACAAAATCCTTGTTATAGGATGATGTTATATGATTTCTGTTGAAGTAGCGTATGTTTAACAGTGTGCATTTAGATTTTTTTTAGGGGGGGTGGAATTGTACAATGTGTGTGCTTGTATAAGTAAACGACAAGTTTATGAACATAAGAGTGTGAATATGAATTAACCAACTACGTTACAATGAACAGTATCTAGAGAGGTATGAGAATGTGCTCAGTGTGAATGTCAGAGAAAAGGGAGAGTACTGCTGCTCTTCCACTCCGATGCCCATGGACAGAAAATCTGACTGAGTTTGTATTTGTGAGTCCAGTTGTGGTTGTGTGCCCAGTAGTGAGTGAGTGAGCGCGTGTGTGCGTGCGAGTGAGTGACTGAGTGTGTAGGTCATGCACAAAGAAAGAGAGCCAGCCTCAGCCCTGGAGATGTTGCTGCTCTCATCTCGCCACTGTGCCCACCCCCTTCCACATCAAGCCCACAGTCCTGATGCATACTGACTGAAACACCCACAGTGCAGACATGCAGGAACACACACACACACAGTACAGACATGCAGTAACACACAGCGTAACCCAGTGAGACCTGTATTGTGAGGTCATTAGGAGAGTCTGTCAGTCCTGTTCACATGTGATAATTACTACAGTAACATTACAGCATGAGGCTGGGGTTGTCGTCACTACAGTAATATTACAGGCATGAGGCTGGGGTTGTATTAACTACAGTAACATTACAGCATGAGGCTGGGGTTGTCGTCACTACAGTAATATTACAGGCATGAGGCTGGGGTTGTATTAACTACAGTAACATTACAGCATGAGCCTGGGGTTGTAGTAACTACAGTAACATTACAGCATGAGGCTGGGGTTGTCGTCACTACAGTAACATTACAGCATGAGGCTGGGGTTGTAGTAACTACAGTAACATTACAACATGAGGCTGGGGTTGTCGTCACTACAGTAACATTACAACATGAGGCTGGGGTTGTCGTCACTACAGTAACATTACAGCATGAGGCTGGGGTTGTCGTCACTACAGTAACATTACAACATGAGGCTGGGGTTGTAGTAACTACAGTAACAATACAACATGAGGCTGGGGTTGTCGTCACTACAGTAACATTACAACATGAGGCTGGGGTTGTCGTCACTACAGTAGCATTACAACATGAGGCTGGGGTTGTCGTCACTACAGTAACATTACAACATGAGGCTGGGGTTGTCGTCACTACAGTAACATTACAACATGAGGCTGGGGTTGTCGTCACTACAGTAACATTACAACATGAGGCTGGGGTTGTCGTCACTACAGTAACATTACAACATGAGGCTGGGGTTGTAGTAACTACAGTAACATTACAGGCATGAGGCTGGGGTTGTAGTAACTACAGTAACATTACAACATGAGGCTGGGGTTGTCGTCACTACAGTAACATTACAACATGAGGCTGGGGTTGTCGTCACTACAGTAACATTACAACATGAGGCTGGGGTTGTCGTCACTACAGTAACATTACAGCATGAGGCTGGGGTTGTCGTCACTACAGTAACATTACAGGCATGAGGCTGGGGTTGTAGTAACTACAGTAACATTACAACATGAGGCTGGGGTTGTCGTCACTACAGTAACATTACAGCATGAGGCTGGGGTTGTCGTCACTACAGTAACATTACAGGCATGAGGCTGGGGTTGTAGTAACTACAGTAACATTACAACATGAGGCTGGGGTTGTCGTCACTACAGTAACATTACAGCATGAGGCTGGGGTTGTCGTCACTACAGTAACATTACAGCATGAGGCTGGGGTTGTAGTAACTACAGTAACATTACAACATGAGGCTGGGGTTGTCGTCACTACAGTAACATTACAGCATGAGGCTGGGGTTGTCGTCACTACAGTAACATTACAACATGAGGCTGGGGTTGTCGTCACTGCAGTAACATTACAACATGAGGCTGGGGTTGTCGTCACTACAGTAACATTACAACATGAGGCTGGGGTTGTAGTAACTACAGTAACATTACAACATGAGGCTGGGGTTGTCGTCACTACAGTAACATTACAGCATGAGGCTGGGGTTGTCGTCACTACAGTAACATTACAACATGAGGCTGGGGTTGTCGTCACTACAGTAACATTACAACATGAGGCTGGGGTTGTCGTCACTACAGTAACATTACAGCATGAGGCTGGGGTTGTCGTCACTACAGTAACATTACAGCATGAGGCTGGGGTTGTCGTCACTACAGTAACATTACAGCATGAGGCTGGGGTTGTCGTCACTACAGTAACATTACAGCATGAGGCTGGGGTTGTCGTCACTACAGTAACATTACAACATGAGGCTGGGGTTGTCGTCACTACAGTAACATTACAACATGAGGCTGGGGTTGTCGTCACTACAGTAACATTACAACATGAGGCTGGGGTTGTCGTCACTACAGTAACATTACAGCATGAGGCTGGGGTTGTCGTCACTACAGTAACATTACAACATGAGGCTGGGGTTGTCGTCACTACAGTAACATTACAGCATGAGGCTGGGGTTGTCGTCACTACAGTAACATTACAGCATGAGGCTGGGGTTGTCGTCACTACAGTAACATTACAACATGAGGCTGGGGTTGTCGTCACTACAGTAACATTACAACATGAGGCTGGGATTCTAATGCAGGCCACTGGAACATCCATGAGGACCTATGACGTTAGTAATAGACATAGTTAAAACACACTTAATTTACAGTCAGCCAAGCAGGACATCTTTGTAGTTTACATTTCTAAAATGGGCATTTTAGCCCGCACGCACAGTCTTGTGTCCAGTCTAGTTACCTGTCCCAGACCTGCTGTTTTCAACTCTCTAGAGACAGCAGGAGCAGAAGAGATACTCTGAATGATCAGCTATGAAAAGCCAACTGACATTAATCTCCTGAGGTGCTGACCTGTTGCACCCTCGATAACCACTGTGATTATTATTATTTGACCCTGCTGGTAATCTATGAACATTTGAACATCTTGGCCATGTTCTGTTATAATCTCCACCCGGCACAGCCAGAAGAGGATTGACCACCCCTCATAGCCTGGTTCCTCTCTAGGTTTCTTCCTAGGTTCTGGCCTTTCATGGGAGTTTTTCCTAGCCACCGTGCTTCTACACCTGTATTGCTTGCTGTTTGGGGTTTTAGGCTGGGTTTCTGTACAGCACTTTGTGACATCAGCTGATGTAAGAAGGGCTTTATAAATACATTTGATTGATTGATTGCGTCGAAACCTACCTCGATGGAGCCAAACTCCACATTGTCATAGTGGAAGTGGGCACAGTCAACGAGCTTAGGGAAGTGACCTTTCACAACAGACAGCCTGAGATAGAAACACACACAGCAGTCAGATTAGATGAAATAACAGCATTATACAGTCACAGAGTGAGAGTCACAATACAGAGAATGGATTTGTCTTGAACAGCAGCAGACCAACACTGTTCTAACGTTAGTGCAGCAGTAGAAGCCCTGTATACAGTCGGTCTATGTTTGGGTGAATTAGTAGACATACACTTAGGTTAGGAGAAGCTCCAGGACAAACAAAGCTGTAGCTATGGGAGCTTGACAGTGACAGTGGTTCTCGTGTGAACAGAAACAACCCTGAGCAGACTGCTTTGCATGTCCCTACTCTCAAATGCACACACTGACTGTGGCAGGTCCATTGCATGGTGATTTTTGCAGCTCGATGTTTGTCATGAATCTTGCCCTGCAGGCAAAAGTGAGCGACTTCTGCTAGATGGGCCAGCTGCAAAGTCAAATTTGGCTATATTGTAAAAATGTATGAAAACAAAAATGTGCTTTTGGTCTTAAATTTAAGGTTAGGCATTAGGTTTAGCGGTGTTGTTACGGTTAGGTTTCATGCCAACCTGCGGTGACCAGGGCCAGACTTCATCAGTGACACCACTCACTCCTCTAAGCTTCACATCACATCAACCTCCCACTATCAACTACCACATAATCTCACCACAGCCAGGGGGAAATGAAACTGGGGAATGTCCTGTTTCACAGCACTGCGTAGTCTGTAAGGGAAGTTCTGAGGTTCCCTGTATGTGTTTGTGTATAAACTTCTCTCCGACCGTGTCTCCACAGAAGTGGTTTAATACCTGACAGGGATGTCCATACAAGGGCATTCATCACAGAGCACAGCTACAAAGTATAGTTAACCTGAAATACTACAATATATATAATATACACCCTTCCTCTCAGTCTATGCTTGGCATCCCTTGTCTGGCACCAAAGTTCCATCGGTGCCTAATGGTTCACATTTCACACCACTTCTGCGTCCTGTAACTACACTGCAGTCACATTTCACACCACTTCTACGTCCTGTAACTACACTGCAGTCACCTTTCACACCACTTCTGCGTCCTGTAACTACACTGCAGTCACCTTTCACACCACTTCTGCGTCCTGTAACTACACTGCAGTCACCTTTCACACCACTTCTGCGTCCTGTAACTACACTGCAGTCACCTTTCACACCACTTCTGCGTCCTGTAACTACACTGCAGTCACATTTCACACCACTTCTGCGTCCTGTAACTACACTGCAGTCACCTTTCACACCACTTCTGCAGTCACATTTCCCTTGTGTAGGTCAGCAGTGTACTTGTTCCACCCTCTTTAAAATGATCTTTAACTGTTCCAATCCATCCTCAGTGAAACGATTAAGACCCGGAGGGCAGTGTGCCAGTCTAAGTGGCAGTCTCACCTCTTGCTCATCTTCCCCTTCAAGTTGGCAGTGGTGCCCACGGAGCGGGTAGTGGGCTCCCCGGAAGTGTCCAGATTATCGGTGCTCCAAGCCTTTGGGAGGGAGAAAGAGGAAAAAGATAGTTAGTAAAAACAACAGTCAACAGGCCACGTTACATGGTGTCTGTGTCTCCAGGGGTGGTGGTCAAGACTGTACCTCAAAGGGAGATTGGGAGGACATCAACCAGGAGATATCTAGATATCTACTATCGTCAAAGTATGGTTTATAGGCTACACCATCTACAAAATCTCTTCCTTCTTGACAGTGATTTGACTTGGTCAAAGCAACTTCCTCAGCCCCATGATGTCACTCCTGACTACAGTACAGAACATGCAGAAGATACTTACACAAACACAGCACAACTAACACCACTGCAGAGGACAGAGCAAACTGTAGTAGTGGTAGCTGTGTTTGATTCTACTTCACATGCTGTAGCATATATAAGCTGTTAGTTAGTAAATCCCTGTCCCCTGCGCGTATCCAGTCCTTCCTGTCAGGATCTGCATGACGATGCAGCAGCCGTCGAACAGCGGAGCTGAATGCGCACTGACTCATACTGACTCAACAGCAGGTGGAAACACAGCTCTAACCATCACACGGTTCACACCTTCACAGGCCCTACGGCAAGCCAGACACACACCCCTCCTCTCCCTCTGGCTTTAGGTCTGCCTTCACTCATCTCTAAAACCAGCATACAGCCATGTAATCGTTATCACAAATGAACAAAAGACAAATATTTGTCCCTCTTTTCATTCATACCTCTCTTGCTCTCCCTCTCTCAATGTCAATATCCACCTCCTTTCCATATTATCCAGCTGATGAATGCAAACCAACACACAACACACCCACTCCTACACAAACAGGTAGCAGCAATGATGAGCTGTCAACCACCAGAGGGAACGAACATCAATCACTTACTGTGTGTGTGTACGTAAACAAGCCATTTTTCACACATGACCAGTGTATATTACACCCATAAGGCTTTGGTAGAGGCTAACTGAAGTAATTTGTCTGTTGTCAGGGAAATATGTCCCAAATAGACTCAGAGGCAGCAGGTAGCCTAGTGGTTAGAGCGTTGTAACCAAAAGGTTGCTGGATCGAATCCCCGAGCTGACAAGGTAAAAATCTGTAATTCTGCCCCTGAACAAGGCAGTTAACCCACTGTTCCCTGGTAGGCCGTCATTGTAAATAAGAATTTGTTATTAACTGACTTGCCTAGTTAAATAAAAATAAATAAGTAAAATAGGCAGGGTTGTAACCCCCATGAGATGAATTGGTGACAACCATCTCCATTCACAACATAGACAGTGAGAAATGGTTTTGCCCAGATGGAGGGAGGATGAGATGGAAATTAGGCTAAAAGTATGTGGATGAGTGACTCCCGAATCTCCTTCAAATACTCAAATGGGATCAAATATCAAAACCCCATGTTCAGATGCTAAAGGCCTCTACCTGAACAAGTGTAAGAGAATCTACCGCTTCCTTAGAGAGTTGTACTATCTTACAATGTCTCACTCTCACATGCCAACAGCAACTGTGACAATAGCAGACTGGATACAGTTTGGAAGGGTGCAAGCCAGGTTGAAGATCAGATTCTCCACTACTCGGCCTGTCATGGGCTCCTGCAACACCTTTAAAGGATACAGCAATGAAAACACCTGGGCTTTTAAAACCTTCCCAGTTGTGAATCACTTGTGATTGGGGACAGCGCGTCTGTTCACAGGTTATTCCTCAGCAGAGGATGCAGAGCTGGATAGAGTACTGCAGCTCCAGGGAAAAACATTACTCCTCAGAGTATTGGCCTAGGATCAGTACTACTCCTCCCGGGATTGACCTTACCCACACAAACCCAAACTGGTCCTGGTCAATCGCTTAGGGACAACTGACACCCTCACCGTTCCTGGGTGAGTGAGTGGGAGAGTGGGCGAGCGAGCACCTGGCATAGGCTTGCTGTGGTAAATTGACTGTTAACAGTAAGCCTGGACAAACCTGCCTCCACCTGGTGTGTGTGTGTGTGTGTGTGTGTGTGTGTACGCACTCAGCGGGGCCCATAGAGGCTGAAAGCACTGGGGCTAAACTGGGCACAGCTAGGCTTAACCAGAATACATCAGCGCTGCATCACTTCAGCATTGAGCGTATCACACACCAAGATGTGTCTGTTCAGCCCTCAGTACAGGCCGGCCCCTTAGTCTCGACTCAATCCCTCTGACAACGTGGCAACAGCAGAGAAACTCAACGAGCTGAGAGTCCATCATTACAAAGCAGGGGATAAGGTATTTATAGACAAGAACCCTGGCCTGTATCCAGTCTGAACTGACTGTCTGCAACATGCATTCATTCCATCTCCAACATTGTAAAACCTTAGATCACCACGTGACTGGTACATTAATGGATGCTAAAGGTCATTAGCGGACCACGTCATGTCGTTGCCCTTCCAGTAACTCCACACCCCTCTTCACTCTACACCAGGCTAGAGTTTCACGGGCAGCCGGTATGGCACAATAGACACCTGAAACTGGATCTGCCATGGAAGCCACCGCTTCCAAACAACAGTTAGCTAGACGGTCAGACACAGGCAGGCGGTCAGAGCAGGGCAGTATCCACACACAACAGTCAGGGACAATAGCAGGAGTTAATCCTAAGAGACTAGGCTCTAGTAGGTATTGTTGTACAGCAACAACGCAGACAGGTCTTCTTCAGACCAAAACCAAAGACATGAGAATCCTAATGGCATTAAGGCAGGGTAATAACCCCTGCAGGCATTCACTCTCACCCCCCTCATTGATTCCACAGCAGCCCACTTTCTCTCCACCTCCTGTTCTCTACCTTCTGCATCCTCCTCTTCTTGAACATATTGAGGACCCCTTTCAAGGGGGGCGGGGGTTCTTTTTAGATGTTGGTGTAGTCCATCTCCAGTGCTATGTATCTCCTCTGTCCATCCATCTGTCTGTCACCATCGGTCTCCCATGGTTACCTCCGCCAAGCCATCACTGTCCCTTCTCAGTGCATTCTGCTCAGAAGGACAGGTAAGTGGACCTAGCATACCTGGCGGTTACGTCTGTGTGCGTGTGCACAGACACATACTTGACTGTTGAATATTTCATGGTGTGAACACACACAGCGATCTGAACCCTGGGCCATTGCCAGAGCTCAGGCTTCTCAGCTGTTCTGTGAGAGGGGCAGGAGACAGACTGACGGGCGGTCGGTCGCTTTATATAAACGCTTGGTTTCCTTCCTAATCTATCTGGTGACAACTGCCAGTTACACAGGGCAACACAACCTCCACATCATAGCGAAACCACATAAGGGGGCAATAAAAAGGTGTCACGTTTAATGCTTCGACAAGACCAAGAGGAGGGAGTCTTGGTGGTACAGAGAAGAACTGTATAGTAGGCTGACCTAGAAACCATGTTCTGTTGAGTCTAGAGGATCCAGCATGCTATATAAACCCCCTCTCAGTTTAGACATCTTTAAATGATAAGCCCTGGTTCTCAGTAAGGCCGCTGTCACCAGAGCTCACCTCATAGTTTGAATGTTTGTGCCCTGATCCAACAACAGTCCATATAATGCATGCCTGGTATTCCTTCCTCTCTTTAGGGACCGGGAAAACAGGAACTCTGATCTTGTTTGGGAAGAGCGGCTGCAGTTGTTCAGCACCAGCTCTACCCAGAGTCTACCCAGTGTTGGGGAGTAGTGAACTACATGTAGTTCAACAAGTAACTGAAACTACCACCACCTTCAAAATGTAGTTGACTAAATTCCAATCTTAGTAGTGTTTTAGTACATAGTTTATTTTTTTTTATTTTTTTGCCATGTAGCAGTGTAGCTAACTACTGGAACTATACACTACTCTTCTTGCAAATAGAAAAGATATGGCTGAAGTAGACAAGAATTTCCTATCAGCTCTTCCCCTAATTCTCATTTGAAAGACAGTTTGTGTTTAATATGCACATTCTGTTATCTTACTTCAGAGAGATCTGCTTTAACAAATTGTAGTCAATGACATTTCAGATTTTGATATGATAATTTATCGCGCTGACGACATACAGAGGTAGACAATACTTGTAATAATTGTTGACCGCATGCACAAGTATGTATATTTACACACATGTGCAGACAGACCACCATACCATGCATAGACAGGCACAATACGTACCCACAGACATAAAGAGGTGCATACAGACAGTTTGGGTAGACGGAGACTTACCAGACATGACTGTCCAGCTCATAGCGCGTATAAACATGGTGCATTTCCCAACCCACTGGGGTCACGACACTTCACACAGAAAAAGAAAACGAAGGAAGCACATTTCATTTCCGTCCCTTCATACAAGAGGCTTATTGTGTGTAGTCAAGAGACAATACACTCTAGACTGCTTCCTTGAGGGATTTGAGTAAGTTGAGTTCAAAGTTGATTCTGGAGAGAAGGTCAGACTTTTGTTTAGCCTAATTGTTTGAGGGTAAAAAATAAAATAAAAACATGAATAAATAAATAAAAACAATTCTATTGAGCTTTGCTGTAACACGAAGTGGCCTGTGTTGAGAGCTGGAGCGAGAGGACTTGGCTGACTGTTCACGCTCCATCAGAAAGTGCCAAACCTTAACCAACCAGCTCTGATCTAACGTAACAAGGCCATGCATCAACACCACTGCTCTGAAAGCCTTCTCAACTCTGACACAATTAAAAGGTCACTTGATTCCCATACAGAACCATCCCTATAATAGCGCCATCTAACCCATAACCCACAGAGAGAAACGTATCTCAAATACCTATGCTGGTTTTGAATACTCTTTGTTGACAACAACCCTTGGTATTTGATAAGTCAGTCGCATACCATTTCTAACAGTATAACCTGTGAGATTGCCAGCACGGACAGCATCATTGTGCTTGGGCTTCCCAGTATTACAGCAGAGTGAAGTGTTGTCACACTGTCTGTCTGTCTCAGGGGAGTTGGCTAATCTAGTTAGTTGGAGGTGGGAGAGGAGCAGACAGACATGGGTCACACACAGGGGTCAACACGCTGAGGAAATGGGTTAAATGTGACAGTTTTGTTCCTTCTAGACTAGAGTATGCCTAAGTCGTGTGTGTGTGTATAAGATTTGGCGTGCCTATGCTGCGTGTTTGCGTGTGTGTGTGTGAGGGGGGGGGGGGGGCTTGAGGTTCAAGGCACATTAGAAAAGTATCAAAGAGTATCAGTGAAGCTTTCTCTGGGAGGGGGAGTATTCTGCTGCTATGTAACAATGCAAAAACAATGCCATTGATTTGAATGTGTGTGTAGGAGGGAATTCTCTGCAAGTGAATCTGCCCAATGATCATTATATTATAGCCTCTGCCATTAAACTCCTACAACAGTCCCAAGTCACATGGTTAGGCTTCGTAAATGTAGGGAGTTCGGCTAGGCCTACTCCACCCTATGAATCACAAGAGTGAGACTGTTCCTTACTAACCTTACTAAGTCACAGGCATCGGGTGTGCTTAAAATGTTGACTAGAGTCAGTGGGCAGCCTGTTGGTCTGTGCAGAGCAGACGTTGGTGTTTGTGATGTGGGAAGTGAGGCTCCATGCTTTCTAGTCAGCCAGAGCCTTACCAACAGTTGCCGAGATCTTCCGTCATGTGGGCAGCGTCGCTATGGTAACGCAGCGTGTTTTTGCATGTCAGGCCATGAGAGGGAGATTGTGTGCTTTCTCGAGCTTATAAAAGGACTGCATGGATAAGATTTAGGTGGACAGGATGTCAGAGTAGGATAAGAGTGTGTGTGGATGTCTATGCTAGAGTGTGTGTGTGTGGATGTGCATGCTAGAGTGTGTCACAGGGAATGAAAAATAATGGTGTGAGAGTCTGATTCAACTACTTCTATGCTTGTGCGATTGAGAGGGTTTAAAAGCAGGCTCAAATGTGCTTGACTATGTGGGGTGAACTGGACGGTGTGTGTGCAGGGGTGTGTGAGCTTCTCTCATTCCTCTACAGACTCTGAACTTGACACAGACGTTGGTGTAGCGACAGTGGCAAGCAACTCCGTCATGCCTGTAGGTGTGTTGAGTGAAGTGGGTCTCACACACACATATATGACATATATATGACGACTGAAAAACAAGCTCAAAACCACTCTGCATAAATCAATCCTGACAAATCTCTCATAACTAAATCTCTGGCTGGCTATTATTACGATGATTGTTTTGTCTCTGCCTCTCTGCTCTCTGAGGCTCAGCAGGTGTCCTGGATCTTGACCCCAAAAGAAGACAATAGGATAGAGGGTCAGTCAAGTAGAAGAAGAGCCATTTGTTATTGTCCCTTTTCTCCCACGGTCAGTAAACCGCCCCACTCCAAGCGACGCTGTCTTCACAGTCAAGGAGTCTTGGGTCTGTCCTCTTCAGGTCACAGCACAACGTTGGCTTGGGTTGGTTGGGTGGGTCTGGCTTGCCAACAGGCTTACCAACAGAGAATACTACAGCCCAAAAGGTAAATGTCTGTTTGTGTAACCCAGCTGCTCCAACAGTTTTGCTCGTTGTCTAGAACTCCCCCTGCTACTCCTCCATGCCCCATCCCCTGCTTCTCTCACTCCTCCATTTCACTCACTTTCTGTATGAAAGAAGACAATGAGAATCCCCTACACTTCTCCACCCTTCGTTCCTTCCTTCCCTCTTTCTCCAGGGGGAACAATAGGTTCAAAGAGTGTCCTTTCATGCTCACTCTCTCGCTCCTCCTCTCTTTCGTAGCGACCCAGTGTAATAGAAGTGTCAGAGAAAGAGGGGCTGAGGACTGAATAAGTGGGTAATGTTGGGAGACGGATCTTGGGAGAATTCGGGGGAGGCGGGGTGAGGAGGAACAGCATTACAAATCTGCTCTTTTCCTTATTGTCATCATCTGCAAGTGGTCGCGGCTGGGCTAATGTGACGTGAATGGGCCAGTTTGGGGCAAGTAGTCGTGGCTACAAGTGTTGATCTGTCACGCCGGACACACTGCACACATATGGGGGGGAGGAGGTGACAGACAGACAGGGACTGTGTGGTTCAAATCCAGGGGCTACTACGGTGACAGGAGCTTGGGGACTGGACATGGGGGAGAAGCATCAGCCTGGATCCAGACACGAGAGGCCAGGGGTCAAGTCATTCAGCAGGTTGGCAGCCCAATGGCACATGTAAACACACTCAGTGAGGTACAGTTAGATAGTCACCACAACACTAGACTGCACATGATTACTTTTCATGTTTCACGCAACATTAGGCCCCTTGGTTATTGATGTAGTATGCCATCACTAACACTGTAGAGGTGTACCAGAGGGGTGCTTCTGTCTCCCAGCCTCAAAACAACTTTTACTGGGAGTGTGTTTCTAACGCATGAGCTCCGTTAGCTCCCCCTTTCACAGAACAAAACAGGCCTTCCCATTCAGCCATGCCCCACCATCCCCTCACCTCCTATAGATCCCACCCAACCCCCAACGACACCCCAAAAAAGGAACCGCACTCACCCATCCCTCCCTCCCTGTACTCCTTCAGGCTAATGCAACAAACACTGCCCCCCAAATCTTCTCCCATCTCCCCGAGTAAGCATGGGAAGCCATAGCGAAGGATAGCTGAGATGGAAGACTGGGGAGGGTCTAGGCTGTGTAAGAATGGAGCAAGGTGGGCTCTATCATGGACATTCCAGAAGAGGGTCCCTGGGAAACAGACAGTCCCCCTGTCACCCCCCACCGCCCGTTACCCAAAAAGCGCCTCTGGGAGCCCTGTCCTCTTTCTTCCATGCGACAGGAAAGACACAGAGCCACCGGCAGCATACTAAACACCAAACACTGCCCTCATCCCAGCTGCAGCCACGTGAGATAGAGACACACAAGAGAGGGAGAGAAAAGACTAAAAAGAAGAAAAAAGAGAGGTGGGGGAAGAAAGAAGTAGAGGAAAGAAAAAGAGGGTGAATTCGTCAGAAGCCTGACTGTTGTGAACAAGTGTGTGGTGTGTGTGTAGCGAGACATGAGGGACAGTGGACGAGGGGGCCGTTTGTGTTGGTACGGAACAATGTGGGCATGGCTTCAGAACAGATGTTTCTATAGGGGCAGACAGCTGGCACCCAGAGCATCTGACTGCAGCGGAGAGAGAGAAAAACCATAAAGGGAAAGAGAGAATGGCTGAATGAAAACACTAACAGGAGAAAAACTATCCATATGTGGAGCCTAGGTCTGGTGGGGGGAAACAAGGTCGCTAGCCACAGTAAAGGGGAGGGGTTCTGAAGACTTGCTTCAACAAGTTGGAGGATGTCAAGGCAACATGAAAGATTTTAAACTAGAGAGCTAGCATGTATAGTATATGGACAGAGGGCTACACTCCAGGATAGTGACTTGGTGGCTGTACTGCATAGGCAGGTTTGCTGTCTGTTTAGTCAGTGTCTCTTCAAGCTGCTGTATATGGGCTTGGACAACCAGGATATGAATCATAATGCAAAACCGGTTTGAAGGCACTGACTGTACTGTAAGTCATGGATAGAAGGGTGACCCATGAGGCAAAACAGATATTGGCATATCACACATTCCAGCCTCCAGGCCAAAACAGACAGAGAGAGGGGAGTAGTAAGAGGGGGAAGGGAAGAAAGTTGTAGGTTTGTATACAGGTTAATGTACTGTAAATAAACCATATCTGATCGTACGCAGTATTAGCACAGAGATCTAATGTTAAGCACCCATTAAAGAGTCTCCAGGGTGAGTAGTGTGTGTGTGTGCGCACGTTGGGCGTGGCTGGTGCCGGCTGGCTTCTCCTCTATGAGGGCGTTAGAGGAGATGATGGGTGACAGGGCGTGAGGCAGTGCCCTCGCCCAGACCTTCTCTGGCCTGAGGCGGGACTCTGTGACGCCCCTTGCCCCCAAGCTGTCAGCAGCAGCCCTGTGAGCCCAGTTCCAGCTTTAGGCCCTGGGAAAAGGGTCAGGGACAGGGCTGGTGTCCCCAGTCAGGCCTCTTTAGCTCAGCTTATAGCTCACCTCTAGACCTACCAGGGATCAAATATCCCTTTACTATTCACATGGCATGAGGTACAGCAGAAAGTGCCTGGTAATAACATAGTGATGGCTCACATGAGACGCAGCACCTCTCTAAAGGGCCTGCTTTGAGAGCAGCTTGAAAGATGCTCAACATGTTAACATGCTCAGCTAAACAGCCCCCTGGCTGTAGCCTAGAGGTAATTCAATTCACCATTATCACTGTAGGAAAAAATCATTTTCATTTAATAAATAAAACTAGCAGACAGCTAGTTGAGGTGATGACATGTGTTGCGTGTCGGTTAGGGTTATGAGTCCATAACATAGCCTACACTAGGCTACATGGAGGACGCACATTTTGGCGATCTGCTTGAATAATATCCCACGGAATAAAGCACACAGGACAAACAATAGGCGTAGTAGTGCTCCGAGGTGGTCAAACTAGATCTTTCTAAACATCTGTCCTCACGGTGAGTCCACATGCAGGGGGAAGTAGAGACGAGCAGAGAGCAGCACTGAGCACACAGGGGGACTGTCTGACCGTCACCCCTGACAACGAGCTGTGCGCTGCCTAAACCAGTCCCCCCGTGCCACTCTCCACATCCTCATTTCAGCTCAAACATAAACCGCTTGCTTGGTGGCTGAACGTTGTTGTTAATGCAGCCAGGCTTGTTTCGTTTCTCATTATACGGTATGTGATAAAATAATGATCGGTCAGTGAAGAACCAAACCAGTGGCCAATGACAGAGGTGGTGTGGCCAGAACGCCAGTGTTACAGAGTCCGTAAGCAGCCATTGATTTGTGTGTATATTGTGTTTGTTCTCCATTACAGGCAGATCCACACAGGTGTCTATATCTAGGGAAGATAGAGTGAGCAAGATATGAGGGTAGAGAGGAAGGGAGTAGGAGGGCCTCACAGTAAACAGGAAGCGATGGAGAGGATTATTGGTGGGCGTGGCCCTGCTGTGCCAACTCTTTGCTTTTTACCTTTCTCTCCATCTTCCTGTCTAGGGTCTCTCTCTATCCCTACCAAATTTGTACATTGAGGACATCTTTATGTAATTTGTGCAGCCCAAGTGGCAGAGGGGGGGAGGGAATAGTGGAATAGAATGTGAGGTTATGTAACAACAGCAGTGCTGATTCTGACAAACATCAAAATCAACCATTCCTCTCATGTTTTCTTGCGATAATAACGCTGGTGCACCGAGGACAGGGAGGGAGTGTGTGTGTGTGTGTACTGAGGCACTTCCCTTACCACGAACTCCTCAGGTCATCAATGGTAGCAAGAAGGGACAACAGCTGGGAACAAGCTTCAATAGGATTAAATTAACCAGAGCACATCAGGGCATGATGCATAAATAAAAAGGATGTATTATTAGAGAGTTCCTTTCTGTACAGTAAGAGCCCCCTATCATTCAGCTGTTGGCAGCCACAGGCCAAGCATTTCATTCTCCTGTCGGCAAGTGAGCATCCTAGGGGAGCATTTACATTAAATCAAGTGTGTTGAAAACAACTAGCATTTGAGTTCAGTTGGGGCTGGGATAGGCTAATTTGTGCTGCAACGGAAGCCTAATCTTTATAATAGTCTTACTACAAATCCAAATGTGTACAGAAAAACTACACACACACACATTGAACTGCAGCCGGCTGCACACTGCGCCAACAACGCAAAGGAAGCAGAATAACTCTTGTTCGGCAAATGTAATGTCCAAGCGTAAAAGGCTCTTAACACAACATTACCATCAGTCTGCATTGATTTTCCTCTTACCGAACATTGCAAGTGACCGTACATGAGACGATTAAATGGAAATCAATTAGGTATGTAGCCAGTGAGTCCATCCAACAGCTGTAAATAAACAGTCTGTCCGAAACAAAGACACACAGTATTTTTCTGTCTCCGCCTCATTCTCTGTACAGTATACACACAGACACACACACTCGGTCTCAGTCGCTCAGTCTCTGTATGGTATACACACAGACACACATGCCCTCAGTCTTAGTCTCATTCAATCTCTGAAACACACAGCTCCTGCCAGACAGAGTTATGAAGATGCTGGGTTTGTAATTAAACACCTTGATCGCCCACTGCTGCTCACACTGGAGGCAGAGCTAATCCTCAAACTGACTATTGGGGAGAGCAGGCCAAGATACGCTACACCAGCTGGACATGGAATCTGAATGACAACATACAAGGATACTTAGAAAGGGTTCAGACCAGGGAGGTCAACGTAACCAATGGGTCTTGAGATTGTGAGATGGAGGCTAAACTATAGCCTTGAGTGAAGTTTTAGACTCAGGACTGACAACACAGTAATGCTTCTCTAGAACATGGAACCAACTATCTATCTGAAGCAAGTGAGTCAATCCAACAGAGCCAGAATGAAGACCATAAGATTGAGTTCCATAAAGAAAAAAGCAGTAATGACACACATGCCTTGTTTGGCCAGGCATTAGAGAATACAGAAGCATAAAATAGGCCTGGCTATTCCTAGTTTTCCAAGGGAAATGTAATGTACAGTCTGAGAATAAACATAGGTGACATAATCTGAAGCTAAGCACTAGTTCAGCCTGTTTCAGCTGTAACATACTGGGTCCACTGCGGTTGGGTAGATTAATGATGGATTGATCATTAATGACAGAAATACCCTATGCTGTGGCAAAGAGCCAGTCTTGGGACCTAACCCAGATTAGTAATTGCCAGTCTTGAGAGCAGGAGACTGACTAGTGGATGGAGGGGATTTGTATCCTCTGATCATAAACCACCATATTCTCTGGTAGAACGACCTGTTCCACTGGTATGCAAAACCCATGTCTATTGCAAACACAGCTGTATGTAAGAATAATGACACGTTCATGTGCTAGTCAGATATAGGAAGTCAGACATTTCCGAGTTTCCTAGATCTGACTAGCACGTGAACGCGGCAAAACTCCAGGGGAGTAGACAATATATCAAAATGGAGTTGGCAGGCCAATCACTCCATTCAATGAAAGACCATTTCAAGTTGCACAGCTATGATTAACCATCAAGTCTAAAGCGCTTTTACCTTTAAGAAAACATGAAGTCAGTGAAGTGATGTTATAGCGCGAGACGACAGCATAGCGTTGGAACGGTTTGAAGTGTTACTTCATCACGCTGACACAGTTACCTGGAACCGATTGTATCTACACGCCTGAGAGGGACATTAACAATATTATATCTGAAAACGTTGCAGCCCAACAATGGGAAACAGATTAGTTGTATTATGTTGCGCATATAACATTCGTTTCTTTAGTACTAACTAATTTAAAATGATATTAGCTACATTAGTATCCCGTGCCTTTGTTATGAGAATGACGTTTGTTCATCACTGTGGCTTGCGCGCAATTAATGAAATGGAAGCCCCAGCCGGAGTAGACAAAAGACTGTCCGTTTTCAAAACTGTTTTGAGCTGCCAATCTAGCAACGAACAAGGCAATCATAATAGTATTAGCTAGCTTTGCTAGATTGTGTTAAACGATGACACGCCGTACAGCACGTAAATATTCGAATTAAGGCAAGTGATGAATGCCCAGTAAAACCGAATCACCCTGTCTGGCTGACAGACAACACCGCCATTCATGCTTGCATTTCAAGGGAGGGGCGCGCGATGTGGCTAACTTGAGCTAGCTAACACACTAGATTAAATAAATAACGTAACTAGTTAGTTAGCTAAATTGAGCTAATAAACGGCATAGCCACATGGGATTTGGCTTTATAGCATTAGCTATAAGATTTAGTTAGTCAGATAAAGACAACCATATCAAATGACTTGAGCGAAGCAGTGACAGGCCAAGGTTCAGCAGTGTCCCTGTAACTAATGGCAACAACGGACTGGACAGCATCTTCTGTTTGTTTGCCACACAGACTAGCCATATGTGACAGACATGGTACGACAAACTAGCTATCACATGTTTTGTTGCCAAACTTAAAAAAACGTTTTTTTCACTTGCCTCATGTCTACTGACATGCAGCCTGAACTAAGACAAAAATGATGACTTACCACCATTCCGATATCCAGGTTCGGGGGAAAAGGGTCGGATGGGCTCCGTCTTCAAATTCCAATCTCACTGGTGTATATTAATGTTTGATTGGTGCATTCGTTAAAGTGGCCCTCCGCTTCTTGATATATAACGTTAGCAAACTATGCCAACAGTTTACCTCACATTTAGAAAATATTGAAGCATCATTGCTAGTTGTGAATCTAACACGAAAAAGGACCTCCTAACCAGCCCTCCAAGACAGGACTGTGAGGAGTGACTGGAACAACGAGGGGGTGGCGAAATCTAGTTCGTTGCCTTGGCAAAAAACAAATTTTCAGCGAGATCCTGATGAAAATGTAGACAACTGTCTCCATATTATAGACGACATAATTTGCTAGTTAGAAATCTGAAGAAGTTCTCGGTTCATGCAAAATCGTCCTTTCTACATCGTTAGTAGGCTGCATTCATTGCCTCAGTTCAGGCAATGAGATGTTTCTACACACGTGTGGTTGAAATGTGGATAAGCAGTGTCTATCCGCCGATACCAAATCTCAAAGTGATGTGTATTTTATGGAAACGTAAAGATTGAGTGTAAGGCTCTAGTTAATCGTAAATAAGATAACATTATTTTAACGCCAACAATGATAAACAATTTTTGTATCTTCATTGATCAGGCAAAAAGACTCGTTTAAACAGAGCTCCCCTATTTTGTGTAAATGCTGAGGTCCAGTTGATGCCCCTGATCGGACAAAGGCGTAAGAAGCAGACTGGCTATCCTTTATTTATGCTTTCAAGTTAAATCTAAATATATTCAGCTAGCTGTCTTTTTCCTCGCATTATATTTAGATTGGTGAGACTTGATACAAGCATTCTTTATCATCCAATTACTTCCCAAGACAGACATCCTAATCTGCTTTAACACATTGCTATTTCCTAGAAATTGTGCACGGAGGGCAAAAGGTTTTAGTTCCACAATACTTCTAATCTCAAATAGAATCCAACAGTATTATCCTATATTCTCCCCAATGTATGGCATAATTGAGAATGCCTTATGCCTCAGGCTATGGTAACGTTGAATACTCCAAATGGTAGTTGGACAAAATATTCAATATCAGTTATCTTAAAAGCTGACCTTCTCGTCCATTTTGTATACCGTTACAATTTAAAGCAAGGTATGTATAGCAACCCTACCTTTCAACGGTCAGTTTATTAAAGAATCAAGATGGTATTGGAGCCCCATCTTGTGACCAATTTATGAACTATCCCACCTCACCTCAGTAAACGCTTTCATTGCCTGGGCTGGAGGACAGGAAAGGTGAGTGCCAGGCAAATATGTCAAGCTATTTGGTTTATTTTAAAAACGTTGCATTGGTTTGAATCCACTGCTTCAAAATAAGCCACTTTAATGTACAAACATTTCGATTTTATATTTTAAAAAAATAATGGTTTGCTGTATGAATAACAGAGGCTACCCGGAAATACATAATTGCCATTGGAAGTAGTTTCCACAATAGCATATACATACATGAGATCACCAATCTCACATTTCAGACATCTGAGATGCATAGGAGCCATACCAACTAAGAAAATCTGAGTGATGTTCAGAAATTATTTACAAATTAAAATGTTAAAATAAAAAAAAATGGAAATCAGTAAATTCTAAACTTCATACGGGCATGGTTCATTTCTAACCATTGCAACCAGGGCCAGTGCCATGTACAGTGTTTCGTAGCCTAGTTTAACCATGTTCCATGAGTAAAATGACATCCCCACTATGTGGTAATTGAAAACATGTCAGATAGTTGGATGAGTGGCCTGGCAACTGTATTAGGCCATCAGTGTGATTCTCACACACTCCCAGTCAAAAAACACTTGCACATACATACACAAGGGAAACATTGTCTATCTCAGTCCCAGTTTCTTTTTCTCCTTCTGTTTCTTGCGTACAACTTCCATGTTCCTGTCCTTCCACATGCTCTTTCTCAGTTTGATGGGTCTGCTGCCCACATACTTCCCTGTGAAAAAAAACAGTTTATGATCAGTTTAGAATTGGACTGGTGCCACCACACAGGTAGGTGTTAGGAAAGGAGAAGTCATTCTCAACACACAACTGCTCACCATTCATCTCTCTCATGGTGTGGATGTAATCATTAGGGTCCTTGAAGCTGACAAAGCTGTAGCCCTTGGTCGTGCATTTGTCACCTTCCTTAGCTTTCTACCTATACTTTCTTGCTAAATTATGCAGCTAATCCTGTGTTTGCATGAAAAAAGAAAAGGCCATGTTCCCACAAGATATTACTTACTACAGAGCCTCAGAATTAAAAGATCCAGATCAGGAGTTACTCCCCATTTTAAAATGACATCTTGGGGTTGGACACAAAACTTGTTGGCCCTTTCACACATACTATTGCTCACCGTTCATCTCCCTCATGGCGCGGACGTAGTCATTGGGGTCCTTGAAGCTGACAAAGCCATAGCCCTTGGTCTTGCCAGTGCGTTTGTCACGCACCACCTTGGCTTTCAGATAGGAGGGGTAGCGGCTGAATGCCCTTGCCAGGATGTCGTCGTTCACCTCATTGCCAAGGTCTCCACAGAAGATTCTGAAATCATCTGGATGGAGGAGGAAAGTCAGATGAGGTGTGATGCTGAGCAAAGAGGGAGGGACAAAAAGGGAATGGGACAGTCGCCTGTTTGTAGTGAAAACAAAAATTATACTATTCTATATACAGGTAAGCAGGTAGCTGCTTTTAGCAATGCTAGTATTTTACACACTAGTGTTGCTGGGAATTAGCTTGCAAAAGAAATACAATTCAACGTACTCTGTTAATTGTCCTTATGGTCCTTATGCAGGGGGGAATTTGAAGAAGAAAAAAAAGCAGGGACTTATTTAACTGATCCACCTATCGAAATTCTGTCGAACTATACATTCCTTTAGATGTTAATGGAAGATATAATTCAACAGGATTCCAAACGTGGGTCTGTTGTAGACCCTGCAGTTCCTCAGAGGCCTCATTGCCTGCATCCGTAATGGGTCTGTGGTCAAACGCCCACCCCTCATCACTGTCAAAAGCTCTCTAAAACACTTCAGCGAGCAGGCCTTTCTAATCAACCTGGCCCGGGTATCCTGGAAGGATATCGACCTCATCCCGTCAGTAGAGGATGACTGGTTATTCTTTAAAAGTGCCTTCCTCACCATCTTCCATAAGCATGCCACATTCAAAACATTTAGAACCAGGAAGAGATATAGCCCTTGGTTCTCTCCAGACCTGACTGCCCTTGACCAGCACAAAAACATTCTGTGCCGTTCTTCATTAGCATCGAATAAACCCAGTGACATGCAACTTTTCAGGTAACTTAGGAACCAATATACACAGGCAGTTGAAAAAGCTAGCCTTAGCTTTCCTAAGCAGAAATGTTCATCCTGTAGCACAAACTCAAAAAAGTTCTGGGACACTGTAAAGTCCATGGAGAATAAGAGCACCTCCTCCTAGCTGCCCACTGCACTGAGGCTAGGAAACACTGTCAACACCGATCAAAACACTATAATTGAGAATTTCAATGAGCATTATCCCACCTGGCTACCCCTACCCCGATCAACTGACCTGCATGCACCACAGCAACTCGCCCAAGCCTCCCCATTTCTCATTCACATAAATCCAGATAGCTGATGTTCTGAAAGAGCTGCAAAACCTGGACCCCTACAACTCAGCCGGGCTAGACAATTTGGACCCTCTCTTTCTAAAATTATCTGCAGAAATTGTTGCAACCCCTATTACTAGCCTGTTCAACCGCTCTTTCGTATCGTCTGAGATCCCCAAAGATTGGAAAGCTGCCTCGATCATCCCCCTCTTCAAAGGGGGAGACACTCTAGACCCAAACTGCTATAGACGTATATCCTACCCTGCCTTTCTAAGGTCTTCGAAAGCCAAGTTAACAAACAGATTACCGACCATTTCGAATCCCACCGTACCTTCTCCGCTATGCAATCTGGTTTCAGGGCTGGTCATGGGTGCACCTCAGCCACGCTCAAGGTCCTAAACGATATAACCGCCATCGATTAGAGACATTACTGTGCAGTCGTTTTCATCGACCTGGCCAAGGCTTTCGACTCTGTCAATCACCACATCCTCATCGGCAGACTCGACAGCCTTGGTTTCTCAAATGATTTCCTCGCCTGGTTCACCAACTACTTATCTGATAGAGTTCAGTGTGTCAAATCGGAGGGCCTGTTGTCCAGACCTCTGGCAGTCTCTATGGGGGTGCCACAGGGTTCAATTCTCGGGCCGACTCTCTTCTCTGTATACATCAATGATGTCGCTCTTGCTGCTGGTGATTCTCTGATCCACCTCTACGCAGACGACACCATTCTATATACCTCTGGCCCTTCTTTGGACACCGTGTTAACTAACCTCCAGACGAGTTTCAATGCCATACAACTCTCCTTCCGTGGCCTCCAACTGCTCTTAAATACAAGTCAAACTAAATGCATGCTCTTCAAACAATCGCTGCCCGAACCTGCCCGCCTGTCCAGCATCACTACTCTGGACGGTTCTGACTTGGAATATGTGGACAACTACAAATACCTAGATGTCTGGTTAGACTGTAAACTCTCCTTCCAGACTCGCATTAAGCATCGCCAATCGAAAATTAAATCTAGAATTGGCTTCCTATTTCGCAAAAAAGCATCCTTCACTCATGCTGCCAAACATACCCTCGTAAAACTGACCATCCTACCGATCCTCGACTTCGGTGATGTCATTTACAAAATAGCCTCCAACACTCTACTCAACAAATTGGATGCAGTCTATCACAGTGCCATCCGTTTTGTCACCAAAGCCTCATATACTACCCACCACTGCGACCTATACGCTCTCGTTGGCTGGCCCTCGCTTCATACTTGCCGCCAAACCCATTGGCTCCACGTCATCTACAAGTCTCTGCTAGGTAAAGCCCCGCCTCATCTCAGCTCACTGGTCACCATAGCAGCACCCACCCATAGCACGCGCTCCAGCAGGTATATCTCACTGTCACCCTCAAAGCCAATTCCTCCTTTGCCGCCTTTCCTTTCAGTTCTCTGCTGCCAATGACTGGAACGAACTGTAAAAATCACTGAAGCTGGACTCATATCTCCCTCACTAGCTTTAAGCAACAGTTGTCAGAGCAGCTCACAGATAACTGCACCTGTACATAGCCCATCTGTAAATAGCCCATCGAACTACCTCATCCCCATACTGTATGTATTTATTTATCTTGCTCCTTTGCACCCCAGTATCTCTACTTGCACATTCATCTTCTGCACATCTACCATTCCAGTGTTTAATTGCTATATTGTAATTACTTCGCCACCATGGCCTATTTATTGCCTTACCTCCCTTATCTTACCTCATTTGCACACACTGTATATATACTTTTTCTACTGTATTATTGACTGTATGTTTGTTTATTCCATGTGCAACTCTGTTGTTGTATGTGTCGAACTGCTTTGCTTTATCTTGGCCAGGTCGCCGTTGTAAATGAGAACTTGTTCTCAACTAGCCTACCTGATTAAATAATTAAATAAGGAGGTCAGTTCCTCTACTTACCTCATGTCAAAATAAGTCCCCCACAAGATCTTGCTTTTTTTGTTGCAGGTATGGCGCACATGCAGGACTTTTATTTTGACATGAAGTAAGCGGGTCTACAACAGACCAACATTTGGAAAGTCTTTCATTTATGTTCTATTAGATGTTTTTTCTCAATTTCCCCCTTGCATAAGGACCAACCCTATGGACAATTGACAGAGTAAGTTGAAATTGAAGTTGATTGAACTTCTGGAATTCGGCGGGCTATTCAGTTTTTTTGCACGCTACTTCCCAGCAACGCTAGTGTGTAAATACTAGAGTTGCTAAAAAAGAAATTGAACTAGGAATTAATTAATCGTCTCAGTGTAATCTGAAATCATTAGCTATCTTACCTGAGTCCCACTCCAGTAGACTCTGGTCCTCCCAGCTGGTGCCTGCGGCTGTACGGATACACTTCTTCGCCTTCTCTTGCTTACCCTTCTTCTTCTCCTCTGCTGTGCTGTCCACTGGCTGCAGAGAAACACAAGATTCTAGAGTCAGACATATTCTAGAGATTGCTGCAATACTGGCCCTTTGTAAGGTTTGGGTCAAGTCTATACCAACTAAATTGTACAATACACCAACTGAATTGTACAAGCATTTTGAATGCAGAAAAGTTTAAACCCTTTAACTAGGGCTAGGGCTGATAAACAAGGCAGAGTGTTCTGTACCTCAGTGTGGACGGGCTCGGGCTCTGGCATGCTGGGTCCGATAACGTTGTCATCTGAGGCGGCTAGGCTGGCCTCCTTCTTAGCCTCCAGCAGTCCGGCGGCCATCACCGCTGCCTGCTGTTCTGCTACAGACGCTGCCAGCTCCTCCTGATGAAGTCAGAGGGAGAACAGAGAGAGAAAAAAAACAAATCAGAGATATGATGATAGATGAGATTCAGTGTGAATTTGCAGCAAACAGCAGCAGACTTGGAAAGTATGTAGAATGCAAATTTTAAGTAGTCGCTGAATTTCTTTTGAATACAAAGGGCATTCAACTAAAAAGAGTAGAAGTGAGTGTACTTACCATGCGAGCCTTTCTCTGGGCATGGATGTCTGGTATCTTTGGTCCGGAGGGAGCCGTGTAGACAGTGGGGGCCGCAGAGATGATGGAGGGGGTGAGCTTGGGAGGGGCCTGGGTCACAGACCTTGAGGGTGCAGACACCATGGAGTGTCCCATGGGTGTACCATGTGTCGATCCCACCTGTAGATGGTAAGATATGGTAACAGCATATAGAGAAATGGAGATAATGAAGCACAACAGAACGGGGTAAGATTGACCAAGCTTGTTCACATTCCTAATTGAAGACACAGTTAACGCTGAATTTCCTTAAAGGCCTTCCCACACTGTACGTCGGATTCAGTCTTCTCCGATTATTACATGTCACACTGTGCGATCTTACCGAATTTAAATCTTTATCAACCTGGCTAGATTGTACGATTTGCTTCAGTACTGCCGACACGTTCTGTGATTGGCTTGCGAGGCTACGTCAGCCGATGTATGCTATGTCAACTGCAGCAGTGTATTTGATCTGCACCTGAGCCAGCACGAGCCTCCCTCTGCTTATGAGTGAGTGAAGTGAGTTCGGAAAAAACTGAAGGTATGCATCTTAGAAATAGTTTTATATGCAAACTTGATATGTCTGTGATAAAATAATGTATATGTTGAAAGATAATGATAAAATAATTCCACTCTGAAACCTTATAACTGTATGAAATTGATTAGAATCATAAAATTCTAATCTGATGATGTGTGTAGTTTTAGTCAGAATTAGATTAAGCAATGTATCTGTATAGTGGAAAAACACAGGCTGTCTGAGCAAGGCGTAGTTTAGGGTTTGAACTTGTATGTGTGTGCCGAAGAAAAAAACAGAACAGTTAAACTGTGTTTGGACCGACCTGGCTAGGCCTCTGAGGAATTTATGAGGGCATAGGGAGTACTTCTCAAGGTTTCCCTAATCTCGGGGGAATGGAACTGTCGGCTGGGTAGTGATACACAGTGGTGAGAACTCCGGAGAAGGATACAACTCACCTACTGTTTGTATGGAAGTATGTGCGTAGGATACCTACTGTTTGTATGGAAGTATGTGCGTAGGATACCTACTGTTTGTATGGAAGTATGTGCGTAGCTATAAAGTGGATGTCTTTGTATAATAGGCTTTTGAACGTTCTCTGAATAAACTGTACTGTCTTTGACTAATTATTATTAAACCCATGGTCTTACAGATCTCGGGGATAGGTCAGAGCTATTGATTGTCAGTTATTATCATTGGGATTGAAAATTCTCGTGAAAACTCAGAATCAAACACGCTTCCCAAAAATAATATGGCCGCTGTGGTAGAACGTTTCATTTGATTGCCGATTCTGCATTTATCAAAATCCCATCAGATAGCCCGATTTCAGATGTCAACATTTTCAGATATAGCCTAAACAAGATTAGGGAAATTGTTCTTCTTGCAAAGCATTTAAATATTTAAATCAAACTATTACATGGACAGTGAAGCATGTTTTCTTCTTTTGGTTCTAAAATCCAAAAGTTTGGATTTGAAATCGAACAATGACTATGGAGGTTAAAGTGCAGACTGCCAGCTTAAATTTGAGGTTATTGGGTGAACAATTGAGAAATTACCACTTTTTGTACATAGTCCCCCCCATTTCAGGGGAGCAAAAGTATTGGGACAAATTCACTTGCGTGTTAAAGTATCAAAAGTTACGTATTTGTTCCCATATTCATATCACGCAATGACTATATCAAGCTTCTGACAAAAATGTGTTGGATGCATTTGGTCTTTGTTTTGGTTGTTTCAGATTAGGTTGTGCCCAATAAACATTTATGGTAAATATGTAGTGTGTCATTTTAGAGTCACGTTTATTATAAATAAGAATAGAATGTTTCTACATACTTTAATGTGGATGCTACCATGATTACGAATCATCCTGATGCTAGGTAAAGCTCCACCTTATCTCAGTTCACTGGTCACGATGGCAACACCCACCCGTAGCACGCGCTCCAGCAGGTGTATCTCACTGATCATCCCTAAAGCCAACACCTCATTTGGCTGCCTTTCGTTCCAGTTCTCTGCTGCCTGTGACTGGAACGAATTGCAAAAATCGCTGAAGTTGGAGACTTTTATCTCCCTCACCAACTTCAAACATCTGCTATCTGAGCAGCTAACCGATCGATGCAGCTGTACATAGTCTATCGGTAAATAGCCCACCCAGTTTTACCTACTTCATCCCCATACTGTTTTTATTTACTTTTCTGCTCTTTTGCACACCAATATCTCTACCTGTACATGACCATCTGATAATTTATCACTCCAGTGTTAATCTGCAAAATTGTAATTATTCGCCTACCTCCTCATGCCTTTTGCACACAATGTATATAGACTCTTTTTTTTCTCTACTGTGTTATTGACTTGTTAATTGTTTACTCCATGTGTAACTCTGTTGTCTGTTCACACTGCTATGCTTTATCTTGGCCAGGTCGCAGTTGCAAATGAGAACTTGTTCTCAACTAGCCTACCTGGTTAAATAAAGGTAAAATAAAAAATGAATAAAAAATTAATCGTGAATAATGACGAGTGCGAAAGTTAGATGCACAAATACCATACTTCCAAGACTAACCTCTCACCTTTACAATAACGGGAGGTTAGCATTTCTCTCTCACTTCTTATTCACAATTCAGGACTTTCTGTAATCATGGTAGCATCCACATTCATGGGCACTCACTGTATATTAATCTGACTATTCACAATAATCGTACTGTTGTGTGCATACTCAGTGCCGGCCGTGTTCCTATTGGTAAGTCACCGGGATCGGCTCGTGACACCAGCCACACTAGACGACAAAGGCATTTCTGACACCGCCAGAACTTTGTCTGAGCCTATGACTGCATGTAGTGGTACTTAAATCGGCAGACCTAGACCATGTCACACTGAACGAGCAAAGAAAATCGTCTACGACCTAAGAATTTTCCAGCAACATGGAAATGTTGTCTGGGAGGGCCAAATCGTGGCATAAGATGGCTAAAATCGTACAGTCTGTGTGGGCCTTTAGGGAGAACATTGATATTCGTTGTCCTAAAAGCCTCGGAGGAAGAAAAAGGCACTGTAGCAACTAACCGGGGGTCCTCCTGAGCTCATATGCCCCATTGGGTCCATGGGATGCTGAGGGGGTCCTTGCATGGGGGGTGCCATCATCATGGGCGGGGGAGGAGGAGGGCGTGGCAGTGGGGGAGCCATCATACCCTGTGGAGGGGGACCACGCATCATAGGCATCCTTGGACCCCCTGACAGAGAGATTTCAAATTAGCTTCCCAATACATTGTTTTTAATTTGAAGACTAAATTGCCATAGAGATTTGATCATATTTCTTATTTCATTTAGCTAGCACTGAGGTGAAGTCAACAACAGTAGAGATAGATGACCTGGTCTCTGCAGGATGTGCGGCATAAACGCTGGTCTCATCATTGGCGGTGGTCTGACACCTGGGGTTATAGCTGAAGAGCAGAAGAAAAAGACCAGCATAAACTGAAGAGACCTGTAGACGTGGTGGTGTAAATGATCAACATTGTTTTTGGGTAAAATAGGTATTTTAAGTACGTCTAGTAATGTACTATGTGGTCCTCTGTAGCTCAGTTGGTAGAGCAAGGTGCTGGCAATGCCAGGATAGTGGGTTTGATTCCCGGGACCACCCATAATGAAAAATGTATTCACGCATGACTAAGTCGCTTTGGATAAATGCGTCTGCTAAATGGCATATACAGTGCATTCGGAAAGTATTCAGACTCCTTGACTTTTTACACATTTTGTTACGTTACAGCCTTATTCTAAAATTGATTAAAAATAAATCCTCAATCTACACACAATACCCCATAATGAAAGGAAAAACAGGTTACACATTTTTTGCAAATGTATATAAAAATATAAAAACTGAAATATCACATTTACATAAGTATTCAGACCGTTCACTCAGTACTTTGTTGAAGCACCTTTGGCAGTGATTACAGCCTTGAGTCTTCTTGGGTATGACACTTCAAGCTTGGCACACCTCTATTTGGGGAGTTTCTCATGTTCTTCTCTGCAGATCCTCTCAAGCTCTGTCAGGTTGGATGGGGAGCATTGCTGCACAGCTATTTTCAGGTCTCTCCAGAGATGTTCGATTGGGTTCAAGTTCGGGTTCTGGCTGGGCACTCAAGGACATTCAGAGACTTGTCCCGAAGCTACTCCTGCATTGTCTTGGCTGTGAGCTTAGGGTAGTTGTCCTGTTGGAAGGTGAACCTTCACCCCAGTCTGAAGTCCTGAGCTCTTTGGAGCAGGTTTTCATCAAGGATCTCTACTTTGCGCCATTCATCTTTCCTCAATCCTGACTACTCTCCCAGTCCCTGCCGCTGAAAAGCATACCCACAGCATGATGCTGCTACCACCATGCTTCTCCGTAGGGATGTTGCCAGGTTTCCTCCAGAAGTGATGCTGAACAAGGCAGTTAACCCACTGTTCCTAGGTCGTCATTGAAAATAAGAATTTGTTCTTAACTGACTTGCCTAGTTAAATAAAGGTACAAAATAAATAAATAAAAAATTCAGGCCAAAGAGTTCAGTCTCGGTTTTATCAGACCAGATAATCTTGTTTCTCATGGTTTGAGTCTTTAGGTGGCTTTTGGCAAACTCCAAGTGGGCTATCATGTGCCTTTTACTTCCATCTGGCCACTTTACCATAAAGGCCTGATGGGTGGAATGCTGCAAAGATGGTTATCCTTCTGGAAGGTTCTCCCATCTCCATAGAGGAACTGGAGCTCTGTCAGAGTGACCATTGGGTTCTTTGTCACCTCCCTGACCAAGGCCCTTCTCCCCCGATTTAAGAATGATGGAGGCCACTGTGTTCTTTGACCTTCAATGCTGCAGAAATTTTTCGTACCCTTCCCCAGACATGTTCCTTGACACAATCCTGTTTCAGAGCTCTACGGACAATTCCATCAACCTCACGGCTTGGTTTTTGCTCTGACATGCACTGTCAACTGTGAGACCTTATATTGACAAGTGTGTGCCTTTCCAAATCATGTCCAATCAATTGAATTTACCACAGGTGAACTCCAATAAAGTTGTAGAAACATCAAGGACGATCAATGGAAACAGGACGCACCTGAGCTAAATTCCGAGTCTCATAGCAAAGGGTCTGAATGTTTAAGTAAATAAGGTACCAGTTTTTTTTCTACTTAAATTTGCTAAACTTACAAACCTGTTTTCATTTTGTCATTATGGGGTATTGTGTGTATATTGATGAGGGGCAAAAAGTTTTAAAGCAATTTTAGAATAGGGCTGTAACAAAATTTGGAAAAAGGGAAGAGGTCTGAATACATTCCGAATGCAAAGTATTATGTTAATAAACCTGAATCAAACCATGTCACCTGGGCCTACAAATGCAGGGGGTGGAGGTCCCACGAAAGTGGCAGCCCTTGCATCCAAGGTTTGCTGGACCTGAGAGAGAAAGGGGATTTGAAGGAGTTGGATGCATCCGGCTAACACCACATTTTGCTTGCTTTTAGCAGAAGATAGGTTTGAGTTCGTTCATTCTACGATTGATCTTTCCTATATAATGTTCAATCTATCTTTCCTCAAGATCTCTGTACCTGTCGGTAGGTGTTGGTGCCGATGATGGGCCGGATCATAGGAACAGCCATAGGAACACCCATAGGGAGCACCTCCATCACTACAGGGTCTCCTGCAGTCATTGCCACTTGACCCCCCAGGACCTCCTGCTCAAACCTGGATCAGAACCAACACAAGAGTTACCAATAGATGACGATTGTCATGAGCTATTGTTTGCCTGTCCTGACAGAGAAGAAAGACAATTTCGTAGGGGTTGTTTTGGCATAGTTACCACACACGTCATTGCAATCTTATTGAAGGTAACCGAAGTGTCATGCCTGAACTCTTGTACTCACAGAGCCATTTCAGCCTCCATCTCCTTCAACCGCTCCTCTCCGGATTTCATCGCCATACTTACTGCAAAGACAAACGTTTTGTTGGTAGTCCATTATTTGGTGTTAAACACATCTAGAGAGCTACTGAAAATGTGTACAGTCATCGTTTGGCTAACACCAAAGGCATTGATAGTTGGCTTGTTTACGTTATAACTACTGTATTGGCTAGTAACGTGAACTGTTTGCTAATAGTTATCGCTAGTTGTCTGGCTAACGTTAACCAGGATGTCAATTTAAAATTCAACAAGTTAGTACAGAACGTATACATACAAAACGTTATTACCCTAAATCGTGACGTTCCAAAACTCTTGAATCTTAACTAGCTATTTAAATAAAGCATGAATTGTTGTATTTGTCCGTCCCTACAAACCGAGGCCAACGTTGTCCAAAATAGCTAGTCGCATTATTATGACGTGAGTGTCTTGGTTGCGTTCCATTCCGACGGTGTGGTTGGGTCTGTTCCAGGGTGTCTGATCTTCTTCGTGTGGTTTTCCGGCAGACAAGACACTGTTGAATATTGTTGCCTTTCACAGTTCGGAAAGTGCATTGCACATTTGTTCACAAAAAAAAGGATAAATTGCACCACCATCTAACCCTATTTATAAACTGGGTGGTTTGAGCCCTGAATGCTGATTGACCACAGCCATGTTATATCAGACCGTATACCACGGGTATGACAAAACATGTATTTTTACTGCTCTAACTATGTTAGTAACCAGTTTAAAATACAGATAAGGCACCTCAGGGGTTTGTGGTATATGGCCATATCCAAGAACATCCCTTAGCTGTGGTATATTGGCCAAATACCACAGCCCCTCCTGCCTCATTGCTTAAATATATACCACTATCCTCAACGCACCACACCACCCCTCCCCACTACTTTGGCCCTCACAGATCCTACACCATGCCGTTGGCCAGGGAGCCTGTGTCCCCTTCTCTAAAAAAAACCTGTGGTTCTTCTGCAGTAAAATCTCTGACACCCCAAAACTTCTCTGCTGGTGCAGAGAACTGTTCAAGTCATTCTGTACAGGCCTACTACTCACAGGGATCCTCTCCCTCATGCTTTGTCCACCATCCTCTACTTTACTCACTGCCTCAGCATAACGCTTTCTGCACTGCTCTTGTAACAGTATAGCTTCAGTCCCTCTCCTCGCCCCGAACCAGGGATCCTCTGCACACATAGACAACCGCCACCCTCAAAGCATCGTTACCCATCGCTCCACAAAAGCCATGGCCCTTGCAGAGCAAAGGGAACCACTACTTCAAGGTCTCAGAGCGAGTGACGTCACCAATTGAAACGCTATTAGCGCGCACCCAGCTAACCATTTCATATCGGTTACACTCACCCCCCTTTTCCACAGCAACCAGTGAGCCGGGTCACGGCCCCAATGTAACAGTATAGCTTCCATCCCTCTCCTCTACCTGAGCTCGAACCAGGGACCCTCTGCACACATAAACAGCCACCCACGAAGCATCGTTACCCATCGCTCCACAAAAAGCGATGGATTGTTCCCCTTGCTACTTCAAGGTCTCAGAGCGAGTGACGTCACCAATTGAAACGCCATTAGCGCTCCTTTCAGTGCGCAGGCCCTCTCCCTCTGGGCAGCAGACACACACAAAAATCAACACAAGTCCACTTCTGGATATTTTGACTTCTTCACCCAGCCAGATACCACAAACGGATCGGCCTAAAGGCATAGATCCACTTTCTAAATGAATCATACCCCCACTGGGCCAGAGTCATCTTAGGCATTTTCCTGATCATTGGAATGAGTCTCAAAAGCGTTCACCTAACGGTGCAGGTTCTTCCTCTTCACTTCTGTCAGGTTCAATTAGACTGCTCACAGTTTCAGGAGTGTAACATGTAATTATCTCTCCTGTACTTGAGTCAAAGGAGAAAGTACTCGGCTTGTATTTAGCAGATGTCGTCTTGGGTTTGAACCTCGCCCCCTTCTTTCTGCCTCACGTCATCTCACTCTTTTTTCTGCCTCGTGTCATCTCGCCATTCTCCATCTTCCCGCAAGTCCACTAGCTAGCTTGCTCCAACTCCACCTCAAGCTGTCCATGTCTAGACACAACTTTTTCCAGGGGGTCTGATAATCACACAAAAAGCTGTCAAGTTCAAGATGTATTGATATCCACATGGCAATCAATGAAACATCAAACTGAAGTACATGTTGCGGGTGTATACATAAACTAGCGTTGCTCCCTATTGTATTGGGTTGCACAAAAAACAGTCCTTGGGAAGCCAGAAGTTAAATACATTCCTATACAGGCTCCGGGGCCTGTGAGGATGGAGCATTCATCGCCACGATTCCTTCTGTAAAATCCCAGAGTCCCACAAAACGTTCAGCCACACTCACAACAATGCATATTTCCTCAGATTTCCTATCCGATTGTGCAGTTGTGCAGTTGATGATAACCAATGTAATCAACGTTACTACGTCCATCTTCTTTAACATGCAACATGTCAGGGTCCCTCTATTGACAAGGAATATTTTCTGGTGTCAGTACTCCTACTACCATTATTTCTTCAACATCACTCCTTTCTTCTACTTTTCTCACCGCCTCCGGATAGGAGACATGCTGGACAGCCCTTATTCTTGCCACCTCTGTCTCCTTCACACTAACAGGGAACTTCAGGGATTCGGGCACGTGATCATCACCACAATTGCAGCATTTAGGCTCAGCTGGCATATGATAGTCCTCCTGTCTACATACACTTGACACACGGACAAATATTTTGCATTTATCACACTGCATGGGTTTGGGTACAAAAGCTCTCACAGGGTATCTCATAAAACCCAAATACACGTGAGAAGGGAGAATGGATGGAGTGGGATTCCTGTTTCCTTCCACCATGCGGGTCAATCGGTGTGCACCAACCACCTGATCCAATTTTTCACATACACTACCGTTCAAAAGTTTGGGGTAACTTAGAAATGTCCTTGTTTTTGAAAGAACAGCACATTTTTTTGTCCATTAAAATAACATAACATTTATCAGAAATACAGTGTAGACATTGTTAATGTTGTAAATGACTATTGTAGCTGGAATCGGCTGATTTTTAAAGGAATATCCACATAGGCATACAGAGGCCCATTATCAGCAACCATCACTCTTGTGTTCCAATGGAACGTTGTGTTAGCTAATCCAAGTTTATAATTTTAAAAGGCTAATTGATCATTAGAAAACACTTTTGCTATTATGTTAGCACAGCTGAAAACTGTTGTCCTGATTAAAGAAGCAATACAACTGGCCTTCTTTAAACTAGTTGAGTATCTGGAGAATCAGCATTTGTGGGTTAAATTACAGATTAAATAACTTTCTTCTGAAACTTGTCAGTCTATTCTTGTTCTGAGAAATGAAGGCTATTTCATGCGAGAAATTGCCAAGAAACTGAAAATCTTGTACAACGCTGTGTACTACTCCCTTCACAAAACAGCTGAAACTGGCTCTAACCAGAATATAAAGAGGAGTGGGAGGCCCTGGTGCACAACTGAGCAAGAGGACAAGTACATTAGAGTGTCTAGTTTGAGAAACAGACACCTCACAAGTCCTCAACTGGCAGCCTCATTAAATAGTACCCGCAAAACCAATTGTGTTTTTTTGTTTGTTTATTTGCGTTGTTTGTAACTTATTATTTTACTTATTTTGTAGATAATGTTGCCGCTACCATCTCTTATAACTGAAAATAACTTCTGGACATCAGGACTGCGATTACTCACCACAGACTAGTAGAATCCTTTTTTTCCTTTCACGAGTCCGACAAGCAAGACGCCAAAGATATACTGCTTTCTGGGGTACAGGCCCAGATCCCCGTGATTTGCGTGAAGAGGAGATGGAGAAAAAGGGGCCGAAGGGCGGACTGCCTTCTGAGAATTTGTTGGCAATCGAATAAACACCAACTTCCTTACATTCTGCTAGCAAACCTGCAATCTTTGGAGAATAAAATTAATTACTTACGCAGAAGATTAAACTAATTTATGCGGAAGATTAAAACGAATATCTTATGCTTCACGGATTCGTGGCTGAACGACGACACTATCAACATACAGCTGGCTGGTTATACGCTGTACAAGGTGTCACGTAATTCGTGCTATTTGATGGGAACTAGCCCCTGTCCCCCTACACACCTCAAGTTTGCTCTTTCGGGCCCACAAAGGCAACAAGAAAAATGTTGCCCCATTAATTACTCATCTGGGATTTAAACTCTCAAACTCTCTTTTGGAGATCAACCAACATAACCACTACTCTACCAGTCAGACAGATTTAACTTAGAGAATTTGGATGTATTGAGACTCCTTCCCTGTTTTCACACGCTATTTATTACCTTACAGACGTATTTTAAAATAGATTACATTTTAATTTTCTCTCAATCTACACACAATAGACAAAGTGAAAATCAGGTTTTTACATTATAGCTAATTCATTACAAATAAAAAACAGAAATACCTAATTTACATAATGATTCATACCCTTTGCTATGAGACTTAAATTGAGCTCAGGTGCCTCCTGTTTCCATTGATCATCCTAGAGATGTTTCTACAACTTGATTGGAGTACAGCTGTGGTAAATTCAATTGATTTGACATGATTTGGAAAGGCACACACCTGTCTACAGTTGACAGTGCACCCCACAGAAAAAATCAAGCCAAATCAAATAACATTTTATTTGTCACATGCACCGAATACAACAGCTGTGGACCTTACCGTGAAGTGCTTACTTACAAGCCCTTAACCAACAATGCAGGTCAAGAAATAGAGTTAAGAAAATATTTCCTAAATAGTCTAAAGTAAAAAAAAAAAAGTAAATTCATAAGTAACACAAGAAAATGACGTAACAATAACGAGGCTATATACATGGGGTACCGGTACCGAGTCAATGTGCGGGGTACAGGTTAGTTGAGGTAATTTGTAAAGTGACTTTGTGTAACAGTAAAGCTTCCGTCCCTCTCCTCAACCTGGGCTCAAACCAGGGACCCTCTGCACACATCAACCACAGTCACTCACGAAGCAACGTTACCTATCGCACCACAAAAGCCACAGCCCTTGCAGAGCAAGGGGATCAACTACTTCTAGGTCTCAGAGCGAGTGACGTCACCGACTGAAACACTATTAGCGCGCACCACCGCTAACTAGCTAGCCATTTCACATCGGCCACATTTGCATAGACATTAATGTCAGTAGTCTGGGTTGCCATTTGATTAATTGTTCAGGGGTCTTATGGCTTGGCGGTAGAAGCTGTTAAGGAGCCTTTTGGTACTAGACTTGGTGCTCCCTGACAATTTCTTGGCCCTTCTTCTGTCATCGCTTAGTATATAGGTCCTGGATGTCAGGAAGCTTGGTCCCAGTAATGTACTGGGCCGCACGCACTACCCTCTGTAGCGCTTTATGGTCAGATGCCAAGCAGTTACCATACCAGGCGGTGACAAAACCTCTAAGGATGCTCTCGATGGTATGGCTGTAGAACTTTTTGAGGATCTGGGGACCCATGCTGAATGTCAGTCTCCTGAGGGGAAAAGGTTTTGTCGTGCCCTCCTCACAACTGTGCTGGTGTGTTTTGACGATGATAGTTAGTTGGTAATGTGGACACCAAGGAACTTGAAACTCTCGACTTGCTCCACTTCAGCCTAGTCGATTATAATGGGGGCCTGTTCGGCCCTCCTTTTCCTATAGTCCATGATCAGCCCCTTTGTCTTGCTCACATCAAGGGAGAGGTTGTTGTCCTGGCACCACACTGCCAGTGCTCTGACCTCCTCCCTATTGGCGGTCTCATCGTTGTCGGTGATCAGGCCTACCACTGTTGTGTCGTCAGCAAACTTATTGATGGTGTTGGAGTCGTGCTTGGCCACGCAGTTGTGAGTGAACAGGGAGTACAGGAGGGGCCTAAGCACACACCCCTTGGTGGCCCCAGTGTTGACGATCAGCGTGGCATATGTGTTGTTGCCTACCCTTACCACCTGGTGGCGGCCCGCCAGGAAGTCAAGGAACCAGTTTCAGAGGGAGGTGTTTAGTCCCAGGGTCCTTAGCTTAGTGAGCTGTAGTCAATGAACAGGTTTCACACATACGTGTTCCTTTAGTCCAGGTGGGAAAGGGCAGTGTGGAGTGCGATTTGAGTACACGTCCTGGTAATCCGTCTGGCCCCGCTGCTTTGTGAATGTTTACCTGTTTAAAAGGTCTTGCTCACATCGGCTACGGAGAGCGTGATCACACATTTGTCCAGAACAGCTGGTGCTCTCATGCATGCTTCAGAGTTGCTTGCCTCTTAGCAAGCATAAAAGGCATTTAGCTCGTCTGGTAGGCTTTCGTCACTGGGCAGCTTGGTTTCCCTTTGTAGTCGATAATATTTTCCAAGCCCTGCCACATCCAACGAGCATCAGAGCCTGTATAGTAGGATTCAATCTTAGTCCTGTATTGACACTTTGGCAAGAATCTGCACAGATCTGGGGAAGGGTAGGTCAACAGTTTTGCAGCATTGAATGTCCCCAAGAAGATAGTGGCCTCCATCATTCTGCGGGCTGCCAGGCCAAACTGAGCAATTGGGGGAGAAGAGCCTTGGTCAGGGAGGTGACCAAGAACCCGTTGGTCACTCTAACAGAGCTCCTCTGTGGAAATTGGAGAACTTTCCAGAAGGACAACCATCTCTGCAGTACTCCATCAATCAGGCTTTATGGTAGTGGCCAGACAGAAGCCACTCCTTAGTAAAATGCACAACAGCCCGCTTGGAGTTTGCCAGAAGGCACCTAAAGGACTCTCATACCATGAGAAACTAGTCTGGAAGCACCTGATAAAAGATAGCTCTTTGGATGCTCTCACTACCACTTTGGTCACTATTTTTCTGTCCTACATTGCTCATCATCAATGAGTTGTGAAATTTTAAGCTTGTTTTAGGCTCTTTTACACACTGTTTGTACACTTATTTTGCAGTGCTCTGCAATCTCTTCAACCTCGTTCCATAGTTCTCCAAAGTAATCCTCACTTCTGTAGTCCTGTAATGTGTCTGTATGGGCACCTACTAGGTCCACAGCTCTTATTAGGTCAAGTAAGCTTGATTGGAGCATGTCAGAAAAACATTTGGCATCACCAAGCACGTTACAAAAGGTCACCAAAAGCCCTATGAAATGTAAATCTGAGAAAGAAGGCCCCTTGCCTCCACTGATCTATCACCACTATTTTCAAGTGTGTTATCCTGTAACACTCTCAGAACTGATGGAAGCCTGTCCTTCAGATTACAGCATGTTAAAGTCAGAGGTTTACATACACTTAGGTTGGAGTCATTAAAACTAGTGTTAAACTATAGTTTTGGCAAGTTGGTTAGGACATCTACTTTGTGCATGACACAAGCAATTTTTCCAACAATTGTTTACAGACAGATTATTTCACTGTATCACAATTCCAGTGGGTCAGAAGTTTACATACACAAAGTTGACTGTGCCTTTAAACAGCTTGGAAAATTCCCGAAAATGATGTCATGGCTTTAGAAGCTTCTGTTAGGCTAATTGACATAATTTGAGTCAATTGGAGGTGTACCTGTGGATGTATGGCGGGGCCATGTATTTATACCCTGATGAAGACAGCTTGGCTGTTGAAACGTTGGTATTACATTTTTGCATCTGAGCTCCTAGAGTGTGCGACTCTCTTTTATTTTATTTTCAAGTTTCTACTCCGCTAGCCAGCACCTCGTCTTAATAGGTGTGCATTTCTTTTTATTCTAGTATTTCAAGGCCTACCTTCAAACTCACTGCCTCTTTGCTTGACATCATGGGAAAATCTAAAGAAATCAGCCAAGACCTCTGAAAAGAAATTGGAGACCTCCACAAGTCTGGTTCATCCTTGGGAGCCATTTCCAAACACCTGAAGGTACCACGTTCATCTGTACAAACAATAGTATGCAAGTATAAACACCATGGGACCACGCAACCGTCATACCGTTCAGGAAGGAGACGCGTTCTGTTTCCTAGAGATGAACGTACTTTGGTGCGAAAGTGCAAATCAATCCCAGAACAACAGCAAAGGACCTTGTGAAGATGCTGGAGGAAACCGGTACAAAAGTATCTACAGTGCCTTGCGAAAGTATTCGGCCCCCTTGAACTTTGCGACCTTTTGCCACATTTAAGGCTTCAAACAGAAAGATATAAAACTGTATTTTTTTGTGAAGAATCAACAACAAGTGGGACACAATCATGAAGTGGAACGACATTTATTGGATATTTCAAACTTTTTTAACAAATCAAAAACTGAAAAATTGGGCGTGCAAAATTTTTCAGCCCCTTTACTTTCAGTGCAGGCAGGTCCGAGATACTGTTGTGAAGAAGTTTAAAGCCTGATTTGGATACAAAAATATTTCCCAAGCTTTAAACATCCCAAGGAGCACTGTGCAAGCGATAATATTGAAATGGAAGGAGTATCAGACCACTGCAAATCTACCAAGACCTGGCCGTCCCTCTAAACTTTCAGCTCATACAAGGAGAAGACTGATCAGAGATGCAGCCAAGAGGCCCATGATCACTCTGGATGAACTGCAGAGATCTACAGCTGAGGTGGGAGACTCTGTCCATAGGACAACAATCAGTCGTATATTGCACAAATCTGGCCTTTATGGAAGAGTGGCAAGAAGAAAGCCATTTCTTAAAGATATCCATAAAAAGTGTTGTTTAAAGTTTGCCACAAGCCACCTGGGAGACACACCAAACATGTGGAAGAAGGTGCTCTGGTCAGATGAAACCAAAATTAAACTTTTTCGCAACAATGCAAAACGTTATGTTTGGCGTAAAAGCAACACAGCTCATCACCCTGAACACATCATCCCCACTGTCAAACATGGTGGTGGCAGCATCATGGTTTGGGCCTGCTTTTCTTCAGCAGGGACAGGGAAGATGGTTAAAATTGATGGGAAGATGGATGGAGCCAAATACAGGACCATTCTGGAAGAAAACCTGATGGAGTCTGCAAAAGACCTGAGACTGGGACGGAGATTTGTCTTCCAACAAGACAATGATCCAAAACATAAAGCAAAATCTATAATGGAATGGTTCAAAAATAAACATATCGAGGTGTTAGAATGGCCAAGTCAAAGTCCAGACCTGAATCCAATCGAGAATCTGTGGAAAGAACTGAAAACTGCTGTTCACAAATGCTCTCCATCCAACCTCACTGAGCTCGAGCTGTTTTGCAAGGAGGAATGGGAAAAAATGTCAGTCTCTCGATGTGCAAAACTGATAGAGACATACCCCAAGCGACTTACAGCTGTAATCGCAGCAAAAGGTGGCGCTACAAAGTATTAACTTAAGGGGGCTGAATAATTTTGCACGCCCAATTTTTCAGTTTTTGATTTGTTAAAAAAGTTTGAAATATCCAATAAATGTCGTTCCACTTCATGATTGTGTCCCACTTGTTGTTGATTCTTCACAAAAAAATACAGTTTTATATCTTTATGTTTGAAGCTTGAAATGTGGCAAAAGGTTGCAAAGTTCAAGGGGGCCGAATACTTTCGCAAGGCACTGTATATCCACAGTAAAACGAGTCCTATATCAACATAACCTGAAAGGTCGCTCAGCAAGGAAGAAGGCACTGCTCCAAAACTGCCATAAAAAAGCCTGACTACGGTTTGCAACTGCACATCGGAACAAAGATCATACTTTTTGGAGAAATTCCCTCTGGTCTGATGAAACAAAAAAATAACTGTTTGGCCATAATGACCATCATTATGTTTGGAGGGAAAAGGGGGAGGCTTGCAAGCCGAAGAACACCATCCCAACCGTGAAGCACGGGGGTGGGAGCATCACGTTGTGGGGGTGCTTTGCTGCAGGAGGGACTGGTGCACTTCACAAAATAGATGGCATCATGAGGCAGGAAAATTATGCGGATATATTGAAGCAACATCTCAAGACATAAGTCAGGAAGATAAAGCTTGGTCGCAAATGGGTCTTCCAAATGGACAATGACCTCAAGCATACTTCCAAAGTTGTGGGAAAATGGCTTAAGGACAACAAATACAAGGTATTGGAGTGGCCATCACAAAGCCCTGACCTCAATCTTATAGAACATTTGTGGCCAGAACTGAAAAGGTGTGTGCGAGGAGGCCTACAAATCTGACTCAGTTACACCAGCTCTGTTAGGAGGAATGGGCCAAAATTAAACAACTTATTGTGGGAAGCTTGTGGAAGGCTACCCGAAATGTTTGACCCAAGTTAAACAATTTAAAGGCAATGCTACCAAATACTAATTGAGTGCATGTAAACTTCTGACCCACTGGGAATGTGATGAAAGAAATAAAAGCGGAAATAAATCATTCTCTCTACTATTATTCTGACATTTCACATTCTTAAAATAAAGTGGTGATCCTAACTGAGCTAAAACAGGGAATTTTTACTAGGATTAAATTAAGGAAGTGTGAAAAACTGAGTTTAAATGTTTTTGGCTAAGGTGCATGTAAACTTCCAACTTCAATTGTATCTGCGTGCCCACCTTACATCCGTAAGTCTCTGTTGTTCCCTGGGCTGCTGCTGTTGATACAGCTCTTTCTGAACTGCAAGCTACTCAAGATGAACGTACGAACCAGATACCAAGTTGTAAATCTTCTGCAGTAGAGCAAAGTTAACTGCCTCAGGCACTGATTTTACAGCATCGACAAGAACCAAATTCAAACAGTGTGCATTACTGTGCACATAAAATGCAAATCTTGCACTGTTTTTAATCCGTGCACACACACCAGAATACTTTCCACTCATGACAGATGCACCGTCATAGCCTTGCCCCACAAGATTCTTTCAGTAGTCCAGACCATGTTTTTCAAGGCAATCAATTATCATTTTTGTGAGACCTGCTGCATCTCAGCTTCAGCTGACTGAAAGTGTAAAAGCTTTCGTGGATGTCCCCGCTGTAATAGTATCCCACACCTAAAGACATTGGTTTCATCAATTTTAAGTGAGGCTTAATCTGACAAAATCATCTATTACAAGCAGAATCTAACCTTAAATTCTGAACTGGGCATGTGACTGTCTAAAAGATGCTCTGACCTGGTGGTGGTAGACTGGGTCCTTGTGAAGTCTGACCACACTGACTCTGACAAGCCTCATGTAGGGAGCTGCTCTGGAGTCCGGTGGTGATGCAAGGCCTGGGGTCCTTTTGCACCTGATCTGCCTGTTGGTGCTTCTTTAAAAAGAAGTCTGATATCTCTCCCTTTCTTTTCATGTTTAATTGACCCTATGCAAAAATAAGACATTCTATGCATCCAATTACCCTCATTTTAGTCCAATCTCAATCTTAATTACAAATCCCCATTATCATAACTGTACCTTAAAATCAACTACAAGTTACTAGTTAGATCATGGCTAGCCCTACTCTGCATTAAGTAACTTAGCTAGCTATTATTTCTTACACCGTTACGATAGCAAACAGGCTATCTGCAAATTGTGGTAATCTTTTGAGTAACATTAACAGATTGATAATAACAATTGCTTGTTTTGAGTTCAAGTACGAAAATATAACTGAGTTAATGGATTTGAAATTTCTGAATGTTAACTTGCTGAACACTGACAGCTGTAGCCTACTAGTAACCCCACATTAGCTAAACATTCATATACTGTAATTTACGACACTGCACTGTATATTCGTGTATTACTAGGACAGATCTAAACAATGTGAGGCTAAATTGGGAACCGATCTCTCTTATCTGATTAACTGTCTGTTAATGGAGCCAATGGTCTAACATTTAACTTACATAGCAACTCAACTTTCGTAAAAGTTGTTCAGGATAACCTAAACCCGATACTAAACCTTAAAACTTACTTGAAATATGATGCTTTCGCCAATTGCGAAAAGAGCTTGTGGAGCTCCAACGTTAATATTCTCTCTTCCTCGTCCTCAATTTGAAAAATGCTCCGCCGAACATCAAAATAAATGCTTCTTTCAAAAAGAGGTGAAATGAGATGTCAATCAGCATCATACTGCCAGTAGTGAATGAAATTTTGGGGTGGCACCCGGGGTGGCCAATCAGATGTCAGGGGTGTTCAGTGCTACCCCGGACACCCCTCAGGCTCCGCCCCTGGTCCCAGCCAGAACCAGGACTTGAAGCCGATCAAACATCTCTGGAGGGACTTAAATAGCTGAAAATAGCTGTGCAGCCACACTCCCCATAGAACTTGACAGAGTTTGAGAGGATCGACAGAGAAGAATGGGAGAAACTCCCCAAATACAGGTGTGCCAACCTTGTAGCATCAGAGTTTTATACAATTAATGTGCAATCATTTCTAATCCTGTTTTTGCTTTGTCATTGTGGGCTATTGTTTGTAGATTGATGAGAGAAAACCTATGTAATCAATTGTACAAATAAGGCTGTAACGTAACAACATTTGGAAAAAGTCAAAGGGTCTGAATACTTTCCAAATGCACTGTATATGGATTGATAAGTCACTTTTTTTTATTTTATCATAGACATTCTGGAATGGTAAGTTGAGACCAATACAGTTAGGATAGTATAATGTATCCTATCATACCTAAGACTTAAGACATTTAGCAAATTGTTCCAATACATTAGATTAATCAAGAGTCATTGACTTTATACCATTATGGTAATTGAAACTGCCATTACCTCACTGCTATTACCTCAGGAAAAGTTGCAGAGTAAGGCTTTATAAGGCCACCGATAAACACCAACTTTTTGTCCAAATTCCTTTTTCATCAATATCATGATTAACATTCTCTGTAGAAGTTGCAGAAACTAAAATACCTACTGTAGCTATGCAGGCTATCTGTTGTCACTCAAAAGAAAAAAACTGAATACGTACACTTCCGTTCAAAAGTTTGAGGTCACCTAGAAATGTCCTTGTTTTCCATGAAAACACACATGAAATGAGTTTCAAAATGATAGGAAATATAGTCAAGACGTTGACAAGGTTCTAAATAATGATTTTAATTGAAATAATAATTGTTTCTTTCAAACTATGCTTTCGTCAAAGAATCCTCCATTTGCAGCAATCACAATCTTGCAGACCTTTGGCATTCTAGTTGTAAATTTGTTGGGATAATCTTAAGAGATTTCACACAATGCTTTATTTATTTATTCACCCAATGCTTAATTTATTTTGGGCAACAGACATATCCAAACACCTCAAACTTAGATTTGTCTGTCCATAACACTTTTTTCCAATCTTCCTCTGTCTGTGTTCGTTTGCCCATCTTAATATTTTATTTTTATTGGCCAGTCTGAGATATAGCTTTTTCCTTGCAACTCTGCCTAGAAGGCCATCATCCCTGAGTCACCTCTTCACTGTTGACGTTGAGACTGGTGTTTTGCAGGTACTGTTTCTCAAACTAGACATTCTAATGTACTTTTCCTCTTGCTCAGTTGTGCACCGGGGCCTCCCACTCCTTTCTATTCTGGTTAGAGACAGTTTGCGCTGTTCTGTACACAGCATTGTACGAGATCTTCAGTTTCTTGGCAATTTCTCACATGGAATAGCCTTCATTTCTCAGATCAAGAATACACTGATGAGTTTCAGAAGAAAGTGCTTCGTTTCTGGTCATTTTGAGCCTGTAATCAAAACCACAAATGCTAATGCTCAAGATACTCAACTAGTCTAAAGAGGGACAGTTTTATTGCTTCTTTAATCAGGACAACAGTTTTCAGCTCTGCTAACAATTGCAAAAAGGTTTTCGAATTATCAATTAGCCTTTATAAATGATAAACTTGGATTAGCTAACACAATGTGCTATTGGAACACAGGAGTGATGGTTGCTGATAATGGGCCTCTGTACGCCTACGTAGATAGCCTCCTTTAGAAAATCTGTCGTTTCCAGCTACAATAGTCATTTACAACATTAACAATGTCTACACTGTATTTCTGATCAATTTGATGTTATTGTAATGAACAAAAAAAAGTTTAGTTTTAAAAACAAGGACATTTCTAAGTGACCCCAAACTTTTGAACGGTAGTGTAGTTTAAAAAAAATCCAAATTAAACTAATATATTATGCATTTCTCTAAGAACCTGGAGGTAAATTTCAGTGAGACAACTTAAAACGAAACCACTGAAATCCACAATCATTCGTTTAGGCCAGCTCAACCATAAACCGTGGAGTATTGCAATATTATGACATTATCGTACTGTTACTTTAATTACATTTTACTGTGGTAAAAAAACTACAAGTAAAAGTGGAAAGTATCTAATTTACAAAAGTACTGAGTAAAAATAGTTACTTTTTAAAATCAAACATGGACATTGATATTTTCCCAATTTTTCTGTTACCTGAACGTTGTCACACATGACCTTTTCCACACATAAACTTTACGCGACAAGTAACAAATGTGCTGTAGGAAGTAATTCAATTTGTTGCAACAAAGGCACATCTGTGTGTCCAAAAAAACTCTGAATGTTAATAGTACATTTGACAAATCCAAAGTAATACAATTTCAATTGCATGAACAACAAAGTTGAACTTCAACCGATTCCCAAGTTATTTTTCCCTTCTAGCCGTGAAGATAAAAAAAAACTTCAGGCTTCCATCATAAGTATTCATTTTAAAAGATTAAAATACGAATTAAAGGGGGCAGTTTGGAAAAAACAAATCCAGTCCCAATCATCCTCTGGAATAAGGGACATTTTGGGGTAATAATTACATAACCAATGTTCTCTAGTAATACTAGTCCTGTGCCAACATTGCTAAGCCTAATTCTCTAAGAAAATTGAGGAGAGCGCAAACACACTTAATTAGTTATATAATCAATAGCCTAACTGTTACATCTCTACAGAAAGACAGTTCCGGCTTCTGTTGGCTGTTTGTGTTTAATAGCCAACTGACTCCGTGAGCGCCAAGCCTCATGCAACAGCCAAATTATTTAATCAAACAGGGTGCTTAAGCATCAGACAAGCTCAAAGCATTTGTAGTGGGTTTCTTCAAACACATAAGGCGTGTTTAAATACATTTAAACATTGCGACCAATTGATTGGTCGAAAGAACAGGACTCAGTCGACCAATATTTTTTTCTGTCGGTGACAGCCCTAAAACATCAATCAAATAGCCTCCCGGGTGGCACAGTGGTTAAGGGCACTCTGAGTTCGCGCCCAGGCTCTGTCGTAAACGGCTGCGACCGTGAGGTCCGTGGGGCGTCGCACAATTGGCCTAGCGTCGTCCGGGTTAGGGAGGGGTTGGCCGGTAGGGAAATCCTTGTCTCATTGCGCACCAGCGACTCCTGTGGCGGGTCGGGCGCAGTGTGCGCTAACCAGGTGCACGGTGTTTCCTCCGACACATTGGTGCGGCTGGCTTCCGGGTTGGAGGGTGCTCTCCCGAGCCCGTACGGGAGTTGTAGCGATGAGACAAGATAGTAGCTACTAAACAATTGGATACCACGAAATTGGGGAGAAAAAGGGGTAAAAAAATAAAATGTATTTATAAAGCCATTTTTACATCAGCCAATGTCACAAAGAGCAGAAACCCAACCTAAAACAGCAAGCAGTGCAGATGTAGAAGCATGGTGGCTAGGAAAAATTCCCTAGAAAGGCAGGAACCTAGGAAGAAACCGAGAGGAACCAGGCTCTGAGGGGTGGCCAGTCCTCTTCTGGCTGTGCCGGTGGAGATTATAACAGTACATGGCCAAGATGTTTGTTTATACATAGGCTATGACATTCTCTTCTCACTGTTATAGTTCCAACAACATTCATACACCTGCATAGAGTCGCATAACACATGAATGGCTGCTCAGGATTGAGACGGGATGCTTGAACAGAAATACATAATGTGTCATAATGATCTCTTCATAGCCTACAACATTCCTAACATGAATACACAGGCTAATTGAGGCATAATTATCTCTTCATAGCCTACAACATTCCTAACATGAATACACAGGCTAATTGAGGCATAATTATCTCTTCATAGCCTACAACATTCCTAACATGAATACACAGGCTAATTGAGGCATAATTATCTCTTCATAGCCTACAACATTCCTAACATGAATACACAGGCTAATTGAGGCATAATTATCTCTTCATAGCCTACAACATTCCTAACATGAATACACAGGCTAATTGAGGCATAATTATCTCTTCATAGCCTACAACATTCCTAACATGAATACACAGGCTAATTGAGGCATTAATATGCATAAAATACTACTTGAGTAAAAGTCCAAAAGTGTTTGGTTTTAAACATACTTAGGTATCAACAGCAAATGTAATTAGTAAAATATACTTAAGTAACAAATGTAAAAGTTAAAGGATAAATAATTTCAAATTCTTCAGATTAAGCAAACCAGAAGGAAAGATTCTTGTTTTTTAAATTTACAGATAGCCAGAAGCACATTCAAACACTCCAAAATAATTTACAAACAAAGAATTTGTGTGTAGTGAGTCCCCCAGATCAAAGGCAGTAGCGATGACCAGGGATGTTCTAACATTTTCCTGTCCTGCTAAGCAGGATGTAACAACCACTTTTGGGTGTCAAGGAAAATGTATGGAGTAAAAACTGCATTATTTTCTTTATGAATGTAGTAAAAGTTGTCAAAAATATAAATAGTAAAGTACAAATACTCCAAAAAACTACTTTCAAGTATTTTTACACAACTGGATTTACCAAACCTGATGTGCTTGACCAGGTTCTCGCTCATATGGCGCTCCGCGTTAGGGGTCCAGGACAATGGCAGAGTGGGTCCTTGTGATTGGCATACTAAACGCAAGCAGTAATACCAAGTCAGTATATCAAAATGGCCTCAATCATAACATATTCAAGTATAGTACTGTCCAATCTCTCACAGTACAGTAGATGGTCCATCGTGTGCAGCTTACCAAGAGTATTCAGTGGTAGTTTGCCACGTTGCAAGCTCCAATCAAGCAACTGCGCTGCTCCAGACTGGTCTACAGGAAGAGGAATGAAGATACATTTATATAGTGTGGCAGGCCATTTTTTGTCAGGAAGGTGGCACCTCTCCACACATTGACCCCTCTAGCCTCTTATTTAGAACCATGACACAAAAGCAACTCTGCAGACATGCATTTACCTTTGACAAGGTGTTCTTGCGCATCACCATCTTATCCTCATGCAGGATATTCCCTGCCAGAAGGTGATCCAAAATAAAAACATCCCTCTCCACTTGAAAGGCAATCCTCTTCAGTTGGAGGTAGAAGTCAATGACCTAAAGCAGAATGGCATATGGTCGGTCAAAGTTGACATGATTCCCAGGCAATACAGTCTAATTGTACTTTATACCAACTGCACCCATGGAAATGTCATACAATTCAACCATAACATGTAGGCAACCTGAACATACCTCCCCACTAAGCCACTCATTGGGCTTCAACATAAGGAAGTCATGGAGGTGCAGGATGGCAATGGATCCCTCCAACAAAATCCTTGCGTTTGCCCTGTCCACGCCATCCGACGACATTTCCCACAGTTTCTTCACCTATACAAACAGATTATGGTCATAAAAATTGTGTCCAAACTGCCAGACTGTACAGATGCAATCAACATGCAATAGGAAAACATGCAGAATGTAACCAAAACAGTCACATTCCACTTACTCTATTCGTCATCCCTGCTGGGGTGTTTCAGAGACCGTTGGAATTGGTCACCCTATTGAATAATGTTGACAGTTCAGTTTGGGACAGGCCTGCATTTTGGTCAACATTTTGTGATGTACCCAAATAAGACAAAATCTAGGAACAAATAAGACAGACCTATTGATCAACGGTTGATTGTTCTTCCTGGCGTTTGGCGGCCATCTGGACATGCTCCTTGGTGGCACACTTATGGCCAGAGCGTTTTGCGCTCAGATGCCTTGTCCTTAGCTTTATTGGCATAGGACTGTCCACACTTCCGCCAATGGCCAGTACAGCTGCCAGTCGGTGGACACTCCTCTGGGCACTCTCCGATGCAGAGCAGGAGCACGTCTCCATTGGTAACAGAGTAACGCCGTGCTGCTTGTCTGAGAAGCCCTGGTAGAGGAATGATTGGGTGCTTGGCACCAGGAGTCATCGTCCCTTTGCCACAATCATCCTGGCCAAGGCCTCCGCTCCAGTTTCTGCCATGTCATATTCTTCCTGTGCCACACAGGACTGGATGCCTTCAGCAAAGGAAACCCTGTCATCCTCCAACATGTGGTAGGGGAAACTGGTGGTGGGCATTCACCTGGAAAATTGTTCATGGCACTCAGAGGTCAGGTGGAAATTCCCTAGGTTACAGTAGCCCCGCAGCACTTCCCTCAAGGCATTGGTTTGGAGTTGGTAGAGTAGATAACCCAATTGATCTACTCTGAACTTCTTCCATCCAACCTTTGCCTTGAGGACAGCATTGAAGCTCTCTGAGCAGTTGTTTGTAATGCCGTCTGACTGGATGCCCAAGCTGTTTAGCACATATTGTGCGCTCTTGTCCATGGCGTCGGACAACGACTGATGGAAATAAGCCCTGAGGTCAGGGCTCCAGTGGACACACACTCTCCAGTGTGCATTTGGAGTCACTCCTTGATTTCGATGCCAAGAGCTTTTTGATGGTCTGCTGGTAATCGGCCAAAGTTTGGGCACCCTCTGACCCCATCTTGTGCTTCACATTGTTTGAGATGTGGTTCCAGCAATTGACAATCCTGGCTTGCGGAATCACAGACTGGATTGCTTCCTCAATAGCCACCTCACGGTCTGTGCAGAAGATTGCTGTTGATAGTTGGGGAAGGAGTGAAAGGATGGTGCGAAAGAACTGTTCGTGGTTTTCCATGTGCCGGGTGATGTGAATGAGGAAGGCCAGGGGAAGGACAGGTGTCTCTTGAAACAGTACATGATGGAAAAGGGGTGAAACAAATTGCCCAGGTAAAATGTGGTGTCATAGTGAAAAATGTGTGCTCCTTGGTGTTTGCTTTTAATGACTGCCTTGGCCTTTTCAATCATTTCTGGTGCTGCCACCACCAGGAGGTTTGTGGGTCGAGTCTCCATATGGGTGACAAATCCGAGGAGAATGTCACCCCTCATATGTGTTGCCACCAACTCATCCCGGTCCAAAACAGTGACCTCCATTGCATGACGAATTGTGTTCTTCACTTGTGCCAAGTTGTGAGGTTGGTACTCTGTCATGAATGATGCATTTGGGGGTGGTGGTGGGTTATTGGTCATTTCCGAGTGTACTTTGCCAGATGTTTCTGTCTTTCGCTTGGACATTTCATAATTGAGGGAGCCGATCAGATGAAATCCCTTGCTTGCTGCTGTTGGCGTGGGGGACAGCGGAGTGTGCCTCCTCATCAAAGTAGTGAATGAGCACAGTATGAGGCTGATGCAGCAACTCGTACTCCCTTTACGAAGCCCTGGTGCTTCCTTCCCTGCATAGTACCTTCGTTTTGGTGAACGGCGAGGAAGGCTGTGGGATCCCTTCTGAATCCATCGCTTTTGGTCCGTCTTCCGGTACTCACATGACAAGGAACTACCCGCAAACATAAAAATGTCTCCAGGCTTGGGGTGGAGTGGTGGAAGGTGGGATACGTTATCAGGATCAACCATTTCAAACATTTCAGCTGCTTGTGCTGGTGTTAAAGGCAGCAGGCGTGTGGTGTATACTTGCTGGGGTATTGATTGGGGGACCTGGGGGTAGAGATGGGGCAATCTGTGAGATGGAGGGGGGTGGTGCATTGGCTATCCTTCCCTTACTCCACATGTTGTAGAGTTGACAACGATAGCAGAGGGTGTTCAACCTTTCCAGTTCAATGACAAGCACAGAAAATACTAAATGTTCTTGATGGTAGCCCGCTGCTGTAACTTCGTCTGGTGAGAGGCCTAGCCTTTTAACAACTGAGGCAATGTCATCAACAGTTGGGGCCCTCTTCCTTTTTGGTATTCTGATAAGGGAAATTACATTAGGATAAGTATGGAGAGGACAAGTTTTCCAGACAGTTATAGGCTAACTATATGAAATGTTACAGTACATTGAAAAATGTCTCCTAGTGCTTCAAATAGTTTACCAAGCCAGATTGGGGTCCATTCAGAATTAAATTGAGACCTGTTACATTCTACATCAGTTACTTAATTTTGAATGGAAATAATCAGTGTGCAGAATTTGACATTGAATGTAAAGAACATGGATTGAAAGTGAATTATGTTAGTTAAAAAAAAAATCCCCCCTGTAATCAATGATCATTTCTAAATACATGACTTGCCCAATCGTGTCTAAGCAATGATTACTTCCAGGGAGGATGAAATTGCACTATGACACATAACCACAGCGGGCTGCAGGCAGTAGCTAGGTGGCCACTGACTATGACTATAATTTATTTAATTTTTAACAACAGTCAGTTACTGTTGTGTTACAATAGTAAAATACACAAGGTGAAATTTAGAGATTTGGTTGTGCAACAGCAGTTGGTTAGCAAATAAAAGTTTGTCACATACACATATGTTATCGCAGGTGCAGCAAAATGTTGTGCCTCCTACTGGCCCTCCAACACCACTTCCAGCAGCATCTGGTCTCCCATCCAAGGACTGACCAGGACCAACCCTGCTTAGCTTCAGAAGCAAGCCAGCAGTGGTATGCAGGGTGGTATGCTGTAGGAGTGATGAGTTATTGCCGACGTGGACGAGGTGCAAGTGTTTCCACTGTACGAGATATCTGTGGAATGGTTACAGACAATATACAGGTGAGAGGTCAAAAGTATATTACATGCAAATAACAGGATTGGGTTGTGCAGCTGACAATAGTGGCTTGCTCAATCTTTTACATGTTTTCCCTCCTTTCTTCCTGCCTAGAAGTAATCACTGATTAGAAATGACTAGACAGGTTAAAGCCGTGTAGTGGAGGCCTTGGTTTTACTTCAAGGAGGGAGAAAGGAGTTGCAGTAATTTGTACCAAACATCTCAGTTCTTCCAAAGTGCCCCCTTTCAATTCTCTGCATGAACAGGAAATATGGTGGAAACTCCTTTTGGGCCATGCATATGCCAATCTGATGCTTTTACATTCGTGGCGAATAGTGAATCATATTATGTGCGCCCTTCAGGAGAAGTGAGTGATGTCATTAAAACAATTAAATAATGATCATCATAAGTGATTTCTTACAGACATCCCTCCAAATGATGTTAAAATATTTGCAGGCCACTCAAAACGACAAATTAAAAAGACTAAATGAAATGCTTCACCCAGATATTAAACATATTCAAAGTATGTCTACATGAACAAATATAGCGATGTGGCCACCATTAACATCAATGGGGCTGAAGTGAAGCAAGTCGAGAGTTTCAAGTTCCTTGGTGTCCACATCACCAATGAACTATCATGGTCACAACACACCAACACAGTTGTGAAGAGGGCACGACAAAATCTTTTCCCCCCAGGAGACTGACAATATTTAGCATGGGTCCCCAGATCCTCAAAAGCTTCTACAGCTGCACCATCGAGAGCATCCTGAGAGGTTGTATCACTGCCTGGTATGGCAACTGCTTGGCATCTGACCATAAGGCGCTACAGAGGATAGTGCATACGGCCCAGTACATCACTGGGGCCAAGCTTCCTGCCATCCAGGACCTATATAATAGGCGGTGTCAGAGGAAAGACTCCAGTCACCCAAGTCATAGACTGTTTTCTCTGCTACCGCACGACAAGTGGTACAGGAGCACCAAGTCTAGGACCAAAAGGCTCCTTAACAGCTTCTACCGCCAAGCCATAAGACTGCTGAACATTTAATCAAATTGCAACCCACACTATTGACATTAATATCTATGCATAGTCACTTTACAAATGACCTCAACTAACCTGTACCCCGCACATTGACTCGGTACTGGTACCCCATGTATATAGCCTCGTTATTGTTACGTCATTTTATTGTGTTACTTATGAATATTTTTTTTTTTTTTTACTTTATACTATTTAGGAAATATTTTCTTAACTCTATTTCTTGACCTGCATTGTTCCTCTTAGGGCTAGGGGGCAGAATTTTCACTTTTGGATAAATAGCGTGCCCAATTTCAACTTCCTGCTACTCATGCCAAGAATATAAGATATGCATATTATTCATAGATTTGGATAGAAAACAATCTGAAGTTTCTAAAACTGTTTGAATCATGTCTGTGAGTATAACAGAACTTATGTAGCAGGCAAAACCCAGAGGACTAACTGTTCAGAATTTATTTTATTTTATTCCCCTCTCTGTTCCCTGAGCTGTCAAGGGATATTTCATAGGAACCTGTTTTCAGTTCCTACCGCTTCCACTGGATGTCACCAGTCTTTGGAATTTGTTTGAGGTTATTCCTTTGTGCCATGAAGAAGTAGGCAAACTAGGAACTGGGGACACTTTTGTGAGTTGCGCAAGACGTGAAAAGCAGCGCTGGTTTGTTTTCTTTCCTGTAATTGAATACAGATTGCCCCGTCTACAATTTGATCGATTATTAACGTTTTAAAATACCTAAAGTTGTATTACAAAAGTATTTTGAAATATTTTGGCAAAGTTTATAGGCAACTTTTGAAATATTTTGTAGTGACGTTGCGATTTTTGTAAGCTGTTTTTTTCTGGATCAAATGCGCTTTATAAATGGACATTTTGGATATATATGGACGGAATTAATCTACCAAAAGGACCAATTGTGATGTTTATGGGACATATTGGAATGCCAACAAAAGAAGCTCGTCAAAGGTAATGCATGCTTTATATTTTATTTCAGCGTTTTGTGTAGCGCCTGCAGGGTTGAAATATGCTAACTCCTTAATTTACTGCTGGTGCAGATGGTGCAGGCTATCAGATAATAGCTTCTTCTGCTTTCGCCGAAAAGCATTTTTAAAATCTGACATGTTGGCTGGATTCACAACGAGTGTAGCTTTAATTGAGTATCTTACATGTGTGATTTAATGAAAGTTTGATTTTATAGTATTTTATTTGAATCTGGCGCTCTGCATTTTCCCTGGCAATTGGCCAGTTGAGACATTTGCATCCCGCCTATCCCTAAGAGGATTTATTAATTTTAAGGGCTTGTAAGTAAGCACTTCACGGTAAGGTCCACAGCTGTTGTATTCGGCTCATGTGACCGATACAATTTTAGTTGATTTGGCTTGGTTTTTTTCTCTGGCATGCACTGTCAACTGTGGGACCTTATATAGACAGGTGTGTGCCTTTCCAAATCATGTCAAATCAATTGAATTTACCACAGCTGTACTCCAAACAAGTTGTAGAAACATCTCTAGGATGATCAATGGAAACAGGAGGCACCTGAGCTCAATTTAAGTCTCATAGCAAAGGGTATGAATCATTATGTAAATTAGGTATTTCTGTTTTTTATTTGTAATGAATTAGCTATAATGTAAAAACCTGATTTTCACTTTGTCTATTGTGTGTAGATAGAGAGAAAATTTAAATGTAATCTATTTTAAAATACATCTGTAAGACAGGGAAGGAGTCTCAATACATCCAAATTCTCTAAGTTAAATCTGTCTGACTGGTAGAGTAGTGGTTATGTTGGTTGATCTCCAAAGGAGGGTTTGAGCGTTTAAATCCCAGAGGAGCAATTTATGGGGCAACATTTTTCTTGTCTTTGTGGGGCCTGAAAGAGCAAACCTGAGGTGTGTAGGGGGACAGGGGCTAGTTCCCATCAAATAGCACGAATGACGTATAGAATGTCCTTTTAATAGAGTTGTGGTAACATATTATGTCGTAGAGTAACAATATAACCCTTCTCTGCAAAAGCCTACTTTTACCTGGGGGGATGCTTTGTAGACCATTCAAAGGTGTTCCGATTCCTGGTCCCCGTGAAGAATCCCACATGTTATGATAGCTTAGAAACAGTAGTAGCCAAATGAAGGGAAAAAGGTACAATATTATGATGATGGTATAATATTTCTTGCGTCTATTTGCTGGTAATTGGAAACATGAAACTTTCGAATTGCGTCCCCCATTCCTAAACACATCCATCCTATAGTGTAGGTTTTGAAGGTTCATAATATATACTTGTAGTCATCAGAAGAAGACTATGGAATGGTTGATGGATTTCTATGCCTAGAAATGCTAAACAGATCCTAGTTCAGCACTCCTACTTCAAGCCACCAAGTGAACGTTGGGTCTGGGGTGCTAAATGTCTTGAACAGTGGTTGAAAAAGTACCCAATTGTCAAACTTGAGTAAAAGTAAAGATACCTTACTAGAAAATGACTCAAGTAAAAGTGAAAGTCACCCAGTAAAATACTACATTAGAAAAAGTCTAAAAGTATTTGTTTTTAAATATACTTAAGTATCAAAAGTAAACATCATTGCTAAAATATACTTAAGTATCAGTGGTAAAAGTATAAATTATTGGACATTCCTTATATTAAGCAAACCAGATGGCACGATTTTCTTGTTTTTTTATTTAAGAAATAGCCATGGGAACACTCCAACACTCAGAAATAATTTACAAACGAAGCATGTGTTTAGTGAGTCCGCTAGATCAGAGGCAGTAGGGATGACCAGGGATGTTCTCTTGATAAGTGTGTGAATTGGAACATTTTCCTGTCCGGCTAAGCATTCGACATGTAACAAGTGCTTTTGGGTGTCAGGGAAACTGTATGGAGTAAAAAAATACATTATTATTTTTTAGAAATGTAGTGAAGTAAAATTAAAAGTTGTAAAAAAATAGAAAAAGTAAAGTACAGATACAAAAAAAACGACTTAAGTAGTACTTTCAAGTATTATTACATCATGGAAGCTGTAGGGTGGCAGGGTAGCCTAGTGGTTAGAGTAACCGGAAGGTTGCAAGTTCAAACCCCCAAGCTGACAAGGTACAAATCTGTCCTTCTACCCCTGAACAGGCCGTCATTGAAAATAAGAATTTGTTCTTAACTGACTTGCCTAGTTAAATAAAGGTAAAAAGTACATTTTCTTTAGGAATGTAGTGGATTCCCAAGGCCAGTAGTTGAGAAGCATTTCCATCTAGCAATGTAAAAATGTTAATGTCCTTGAATGTATGACCCATCTGAATCTGTGTGTATATATATATATATATATATATACATACACACACACAGTATGAAATTATTTGATATTTCATCTAGATGAAATATTTGTGAAATGAAAACTGCCAAAAAATACAGTATGTATATACTGTATATACATACACACGGTATTTTTCTGCATTATATTTATATATATATAAACGGAATGTAGTGGAGTACTTTAAATACATTTTTGTTAAGTAATTTACACCACTGGACTTGAAAGGAACACCTCAATTATCTCGAATAACCGGTGCCCCCGCACATTGACTCTGTACCTGTACCCCCTGTATATAGCCTCGCTATTGTTATTTTACTGCTGCTCTTTAATTATTTGTTACTTTTATTTCTTATTTTTTAATTAACACAGATTTTTTTTTAGCTCTCAATTGTTGGTTAAGGGCGTGTAAGTAAGCATTTCACTGTAAGGTCTACCTACACCTGTGGAATTCGACGCATGTGACCGATACAATTTGATTTGTTACACATGGAAACATGTGAACCTGGTGTAGCATTATTGAAACTGCTGACACCTAGTGGACATCAAGAGAGACTACACCACACACACTAACCTTAAAACAGAGGGGATGCTTTACATACATTGCTATTTTTTATTACACACTAATATATATGTTCAATAAACAGACATTCAAAATTCGGAATGTAAAGCACAAACGACCTCAAAGTTCTTCAAAAGCAGCTGTAGTGAGTCAAGCATCTTGAGGACAGAGACACAAGTTAACGTTACCTGCTATATGGGGAACAGGTTTAACACAGGGAGAACTTGGCAAAATACAATGCATGTTTATGTATTACGAGTGGGCTGATATATACAGTATCATCGGTAACAATTGTTTTCAAACAACCTAACTAGTAAAATATTGGCGCTAGCAGTCATTAGTTAAGTTACATGTTAACCATAGCGATAGCCTAATTGAGGCGCAGTAGAGTTCATCCGCCGAATGCCGACACACCGGAAATAACTAAAACAACGAACGAGAAATGGTGGAGGCTACCAGAATGAAGACAGATATTTTTCGGAATAAACGTGGTTACACTGAATTACATAGCCCACTCCCTATCCGGAATCTCATTCTACCGCTATACGACTTTGTATGCGTTGTTTGTTGGCAACCTTGTTATTTCCGAAATTTTTGGAACGGATTCCTGTTGGAACGTTCCACAAATTATACCCACCCCCTTTTTAAATGCATTTATATCGGTTTAAATCTTATTGACTGTCCCTTTTAGCTTGCCTTCAACTCCAATGTCGCAGCTTTTTCGTCACTCATCTTGAGGCTTGCCTTCAACTCCTTTATATATTTACTAATTCATTAAAGTATGCCCAGTTTGTCATGTTTTGATTTTAACAGCTCGGGTTCGACCTTTACCATTCCCGGTGGTGAAAATAATAAATCGTCCGTGTCTGTAGAAGAGTCACGTTTTGGGATTGGTTCCACTGTTTTACTCTACGTCATGTTTGGGTGTTGCTTGTTTTTGTAATATTTGTCGATACATTTCACTAGTCTTATGATTTGTGTTGTTATCCAGATTGAAGGTTATAGCCCACCAGTTTGTGAAGTGCTACTATTTTGTCTAATTTACCGATATTGCGTTTTTATCTTGAGGTGATCTACAGGCAGTGATGACCAGGGAGGTTCTCTTGATGAGTGTGTGAATTAAACCACTTTCCTGACCTGCTAAGCATTCAAAATGTAACGAGTACTTTTGGGTGTCAGGGAAAATGTATGGAGTAAAAAGTACACCATTTTATTTAGGAATGTAGTAAAGTAAAAGTTGTCAAAAACTACTTAAGTAGTACTTTAAAGTATGTTTTACTTAAGTACTTTACACCACTGGCTGTTCACGGTACATAGGTTTATGGTTCAGTTCTTCTCTCTTGAGGTTTTACTTAAGGGCCAATGGAATGGTTTAAAATGTGATAAACCCGCCCACCCGGAGTAAAACGAACTTACCCACTGCAGTACTTCCTTTATGCTTCCTTCTCGGCACATGGGGTATGAGCTAAAATGTCATTCCTTCACCACAAAGTTGAAAGAAAATAAAGAATAGTCAGTACAGGGATTATTAGAAGCCAGTTTCAAACAGTATGTGTCTCTCTGTATATATTTGTTTTTCAGGCTGCATGTGGTCTCAGTACTGTTTATTACCAGTAAGTAAAAACTACGTATTTTTATGTGTTGGTAAATGGCATCCCTCATCGACGACCACGTGTACAGTGATTAGTACGTTAGTGTGCAGTACTCAAGTCTGTTATTTATTTACAACATATTCAACACTGTTTGATGAAAACAAATAATACATGCATAAACAAGCCCAGGACAACCGATATCATGAATTGTGTAATTTAAACCATTCTGTCCTTTCTTGGTTACACAGCAAAGAAGTAGGGATACAATATTGTAACAATGATTGATTTTCTGCAAATATTACTGTAATAAGAATGGCTGTTCAAAAAGTAATTTTGTGATAAATCTAACTAATTTGTTCGATAACAAATGGCCTACAATGATGAAATCACTTTTTAATGGACAGTTACTTTACATTATATTATTAGCGGCAAGGCTCTAGACATTTTTTTTCAGACTGCCAAGTACAGTAGGCTAAATCAACTCAGATGGTAGTCTAGAATTTATAAAGTAATCTGTTTCATCTAAAATATCCAGGGAATGCATGATATTTTGATGTTCAACCTATCAAAATAGGATCCAGATTCACCAGATAAATGTGGCAGATAAAGGACAGCCGCCGACTGCCTCCTGGGCAAGTACTTTAATAGCAGGAGTCACTGCCACTCACCAAGTAGGCCTATAGACTGGGGTTTCCCAAACTTAGTCTCTAGAGATTGAAATAAATTGTGTTTCTTAAAAAAACAGACATTTAATGATGCCTTCTGAATTGACTCAGAAAAGTAACATAAGTAGGCCTACAGTTGATCGTCCCAGCTCTATTAATAAGAGCGAGAATTGTAGGTAAGGAACAGTTAATTAGTAGGCTAATGCCTGGCATTTGTCTATGAATTCTTGTCTTTCACGGAAATTATTGAGATGGTGGTTGCTTCTAGAGAATAAGACCCATTTTGTAGAGCTGGTCTTAATTTAGTCGATTAAACTCAACTCCACGATTTACGATGGAGTTGAGCTGAGACTAGTGTGGGAAGACTGGAGCTCGATGTCACATAAAATTACTTTTTTATCAAAAGACTGATTTCAGGACCCCAAAAACATGCCGCAATTACACACAACATTTGTCTGTGTAATTGTGGGCTATTCTTTGGGTACTGAAATCAGTTGTTTTTTTAATAAAAAAAACTATTTTATGTGTCGTCGGCACTCCAGTCTGCCCACACTAGTCGCCACTCAACTCGGATAGATAGCTAGTCTTAACTTTCATTATAGTTGACCTTCCACTCTGAATCCTCCAAACAGCGCATTACATTACCAATACCACTCTCCCTCTCAAACCTCTCTTTCCACCTATTCCATATATCAGTGATATCATCAGTGGTAACTACAACAAGTCTACAACCCCGAGAAGTGGCAGCTCCGGGCAGTGACTTCACCCTTAACTGCTCTTTCCCTTCGTCTAAAAATCTGAACCTCAACCAACTGGTCATCAACTGGCAGCGTGGAGAATCAGAGGTGGTTCACAGCTATTACCATGGGAGAGATCAGCTGGAAAGACAGAGTGGTGTTTACAAGGGACGCACTCATCTGTTTGAAGACCAGCTCACTGTGGGAAATGCCTCACTTAGACTGAGTGGTGTGCAGCCGAGTGACCAGGGCCAATACACCTGTGACGTGACAGATGAACAGGGAGGCACCCTGGAAAAGCTACAACTTCTAGTGGCAGGTAAATTCCATTGGTGCTGCATCTTTTTTGTATAGATTAAATTATGACAACTGCCTCTACAAAGTTATTTATAATATTTCAAACCAGCCCCTTATGATGAGCCCAGGATATCCGCCCAAGCCACTTGTGATGGCTTCATTGTCACCCTCCATGCCTCTCAGGGGTTTCCCCAGCCAGAGTTAGTGTGGAAAGGTGTGATGGACAGTAACACCACTATGGAATTGGACAGCAGGGGGCACTATGAGCTGAAGAGTGAGGTGACACTGTGGTTGAACAGCACTCTGACTGTTACAGCCGAGCTGAGACTGAGGGTTCTGGACCAGAGTTTCACCAAGTCTCTCACACTCCACCCACCACCAGGTAAAATATCAGGGTTCCAGAGTTTGTTCCTTGACTCAATGTTGTTTTCAGATACTTTTAACAATTGTTTACAGTTCTTTTGGAATTGGGTATTTTGGATTATTGATCATACAGTACATGTGTTCTTATTATCATTCTTCTGGTGTAGTTTTTACCTAGTCCATTGGGATGTGATGAATGATGATACCATACTTGCACAATGGCCGTTGACCATGGGCTTCAAACAGTATGTGTCTCTCCAAATATTTGTGAGTGGTTTTCACAATACTTTGTTACAGTTCATGATAAAACCCTTGTCAGATATAGAGGGGAATGTTGCTTATTTCAGTGACTGAGGTTGAGTGTTCCTTTCTTCTCACAGTGTGCTGTGTGATGCCTGCCGAGAAGAGGAGCAGATTTTTTATGTATCCCCTGCTGCTTATGCTGCTGGGATTAGTGCTCCTGTTGTCCTGGAAGAGGTCTGAGCAGGAGACCAAAAAGGATAAGAAAACACAAGAATAGAATGACCTTCAGTCCATGGTCACTCAACAGGCATCATGCCAGAGCAATTATCATTGCTTGTTTACAGAGAAAACATAAAGGGAGGACAGCCTTGTTTACTAAAGTCAATTTTCATGGGAAGTCATTTGGTAAAATCTGAATTACACTACAATACTTTATACACAAAGTTCAACATGATAGAGTTGACACTTTGTATTGTCAAACAATACAGACGACACACTCACTAAAGATAGACAATGGGAGTTGCACACCACACCACTAGATGGTCATATGCACCTCTACTCCTAATCTACTTTCTCTTAAGGTTTCTTCCATGTAGCGAGTTTTTGCTTACTGCTACTTGCTCAGGGATTTAGCCCAGGTTACTGTGTAAATCACCTTTTACATCTGCAGATGTCTTACTGGGCTTTATAAATTACATGTATATATTGATTGAAATTATGGCAGCTATAGCGTCTAATGAAAGTTGTTACATGTGTGTTCCAGTCAGTGTATCATACTTTCCAGAATTTGTTATTTTGTAATACAAGGAGATGAAACCCCAATTGTGATGTCTTTTTGCTAAATCTATTTTACAGAAAAGAACTGGCATGTTGGCAGTATACCAGCAGCACAGGGAGAGTGTAATTTTCTCCTGTAACATTTCTTATTTTAGTAGAGTCCTCTTGGTCAAATAATGACATGAAACTATAGTTTTATTTCATTATACCCAGAGCAACTAGATTTGTTTTGGTGTTCCAGTGGGATGCAGGGGGCAACATTGATCAAAGCCAGGGGATTTCTCATTCTCATGTGCTTAGACTGCACAGAATTCCAGAATTCATGTAGGGATGCCTGGATTTATTTTCCACTGTAGCAGCATGATGTACAGTACCCATCATCTAAAAAGCAGAACGATAGTCCAACATAGCCTCCAACAGCTACTCTATAGTTGAACAGGCTACCAATTACTTATCACTGGAGGAAGTTAAGCTACACCAATATTTCCCAGGTTTTGTTTTTTGCCCTAGCACTACAGAGCTGGTTCAAATAATCAATGCTTGATGATTAGTTGATTATTATCCCTAGGACTGTCACGTGTGCTCCCTCTCCAGCCTTTAGGTCACCAGGCTGCTGATTATTATTGCGCACACCTGTCACCTTCGTAACGCGCATCAGCACCTAATAACACATACCTGAACTTCATCACCTCCTTGATTACCTGCCCTATTTATGTAAATCCATTTGGTTCCTTCCACCGGTGTTATTGTTTCTGGTTTGTGCGTTGTTCACGGTTTGTATTATGTTTCGTTAATTTATTCAATTATTCACTCCTTGAACTTGATTCCCAGCGCACACGTTAGAGAATAACGCCTCACCTAAGGGAAGCACCAGGGAGTGTTTTTTTTTGGTGTTGGAAGGGACGTTGGGTCCGGGTGTCAGTACCGGATCTCCCGGGGAGTCCTCAGCCGGCTCGTTGGACTCTCAAGCCTCAGTTGGTTCATCGGACTCTCACGCCGCAGTTGGTTCGTCGGACTCTCCCGCATCAGCTGGCTCATTGGGCTCCTACATCTCGCCAGGCTCTCACGCCTCAGCCGGTTCGTCTGGTTTCCGCGCCTCAGCGGAGACAACCGGTCCACTCCTGATCCCCGGGATCGTCCTCTTGGTCGGCGTCCTGCGGCTGGAGCCACATGCCAGGGAGGGGTACTGTCACGTATGCTCCCTTTCCGGCGCTCTAGGTCGCCAGGCTCCTGCGCCTCAGCCGGTTCGACAGCCTCAGCAGAAGTGACCTGTCCGCTCCTGATCCTCGGGATCATCCCTTTGGTCGCCGTCCTGCGTTGGGGAGGGGGTCCTGTCACATGCTCCCTCTCCTGCGCTCTCGGTCACCAGGCTGCTGATTATTGCGCACACCTGTCATGCGCCTCATCTGGCCTCAGTCGCTTTCAAACTAGGGATTTCGTGAAGTTAGACAGTAAGTCTTCTCATAGATAATGAATGTATGTACACATTGACACATCCAGCCCAAAGCGGCAGGTTTAAAAAATACTTTCTTAGTCCCAAAGTACCAGAGCAAGTCTTTAAGAAAAATATAGTTTTATTTAACTAGTTACTTTGAAAAAGTAGTTCACTACATCAAAATGACCTTATAAGCTAGGTTTCCATAAATGTATCCAGTGATGTTTGTCGATATTTAGAAAGTTTGCATGGCTAGTAGATGCGAGAATTGCCTGTTCACGGTGCATTTCCATTGAACTGTCTTGTCTATAAGAACAGTTGGACGTAATTGCATTACACCCCCCCCCCCCCCCCCCCAAAAAAAATAAATAAATTGTGCATTGATAAATGTCAACAGCCTGTTTGACCTGCCCGGCAATAGGTAACTGCCAAAATAAAGGAAACACCAACATAAAGTGATATGATAGGGTGTGGCACCTCCAGGATAGAGCAGTTTGGGTGTGATGTAGCGAGCAGAATGGGGGATATCACAAGAATGGTAGATATGCAAAAGGTTGTTACATTTGTAACAGCAGCTATCAATTGCACAGAAAAGGGCCATCTAAGACTGAGATACAGATCATTGTGGATGAGGCTGTGAAATATCTTGTGATCACAGGACTGACATGGGAAAATGTACAGGATGACCTCAATGAGATTGAGAATCAGTCCACCTATGAATCATGTCTTGGTTAGTTTTATAATGGTGTTATCCTCCAATCGAATGTGAGAAGTTTGATAGCCAATGGGCAAAATTTCAAACAGTTTCTTGAGGATTTACCAGATAAACCATATGTGATATGTGTCCCGTAGACAGGGATTAAAACGGCCCTAGATTTTGGTTAAATTTCAGTCCATAGAGATGGGCTGGCAGCGGGAGGGGCAGGGTGTGCTACCTTTTATAAAGTGGGGGATCCCATATAGGCTTGTGGGAGAAAGAGTTGAGCAGCAGTATGTAGTGGTAGAAGTGTGGTCGGGAGAGGGGAATCTGTTAATAGTGAACTTTTACAACCCACGTAAGAGTTGATGGCCATTGGGAGTGTAAAAGATCAAGATATGAGATGGGTGATGTGATGTGGGGATTTCGGACTGATGTAAATGGACAAGTGTTTGAGGAACTCCTGGATGAGAAAGGGCTTATGTGCCTTAATGATGGCTGGGGAACCAGGATTGACCCAGTAACTGGAATTGAATCTGCTCTGGATCTTACTCTGATCTCAAGTTCAATGGCAGGCAGATGTAGTTGGGAGGTACGGGAGGAATCTACAGGGAGTATTCATCACTACCCTATCATTAATGTACTGTAGGAATGAGGGTGGGAGATACAACAGGAAATTGATTGAGGAGATGGATATTTGACAAAAAGTGGAGTGTGGTCAGTTTCAGGAGTTGAGTGAACAGGTTGTGGTCTGTGGTTGATCTCCGTGCAGATATAGAAACAGTGAATGATGTAGTAAGACGAGCAATAGTAGAGGCCTCAAGGCAGGTGATACCCACAGGTACAGGGGGAGAAGGAGAAAGGCAGTTCCTGGTGGACTGAAGAGTGCAGAGAAGCTGCAAAGAGTAGGAATGGTTCTTTCAAGATATTGAAAAGGTCCAATAACTACTAGCACCTGATATAGCTAGCACAAGCAGTAGTAAGGAGGACCATTAGGACAGAAAAGAGGGAGTATTGGCACCAGTTCTGATGAAACATAGGCAGGACTACCCCAGTGGGAGAGGTATTGGGGATAATTAAAAGTGGGGAGGGGACAGACGATATTGGAATCTCCCTGTGCTGACAAGTGGGGAAAACTGTTGCATTGAGAAACATGGAGAAGGCAGAGATTTTAGCCCAGGCATTTGTGAAGGTGCACAGATCAAATCATTTGGCAGAGAAGGGACAGTTTGTGTGAGAGAGAAAGAGGGTCAGAAGAGAACATCTGGGGGTCCTGGATCAGAGAGGTGGTGGAGGAGGCATTGCCTGCCCCTTTTACATTGGCTGAGATGAAGAGAGCGATAGTTGAAGCTGGTCTAACATCTCCTGGGAAGGATGAGATGTGTTACATCATGATGGCTCATCACAGTGGCACTGTAATTGGGGAAAATATTGTGTGTGTCAGGAACGGGCCAGGCTGTGGTGGTGCCGATACGGACACCAGGGAAAGACCCTACTAATCCATCAAGCTATAGGCTGATAGTGTTAACATCTCTTGTCTGTAAATGTATGGAAAGGATAATAACAGAAAGGCTAACTTACTTCCCGGAGAGTAGAGGCCTATTGTCACCAGACCAAAGTTGGTTCAGAAAAGGCAGGGGAACGGTGGATCCTGTACTGTCCTTAGAGTCGGACATACGGAAGGACTATGATATGATGTGGAAGGAAGGTCTGCTTATCAAACTGGAAATCATGTGGCTTGGAGGAAAAGTGTTAACTGGATAAAGGCCTTTCTTTTTGGACAATCAATACAAGTGAGGGTGGGGAGCTCTATGTCAGAAAGGTATGAGGTGGATAATGGTATCCCCCAGGGAAGTGTCAATAGGCCTTTTCTGTTCTCCATTATTATAGACAATGTATTCTCCAAGGTTAGACCAAATAGTGGGTGTAAGGGGTGTGTGTTGGTGGCAGGGAAGTTAGGCGCAGGAGAACGAACTTGGTATAAACATTTAATAAATGCTGAACAAACTCCAAAACAACCAAAATGTACAAAATAACAAAGTGGGTACAAAACCCGTCGCACACCAACACTAAATAGCACATCACATACAAACAAAACAATGTCCGACAAGGACATGAGGGGAAACGGAGGGTTTAATACACAAGAACAAGGAGAGGGGCCGACTTTGGCGTGACAGTCGTGACAGTAACCCCCCCCAACCCCCCGACATGCGGCTCCATCAGCTCGTCGGCACCGACCTCGGGGACGACCCGGAGGGCGAGGCACAACGCGATCCGGATGGAGATGGTGGAAATCTCGCAGCATGGAAGGATCCAACACGTCCTCCACCAGAACCCAGCATCTCTCCTCCGGACCATACCCCTCCCAGTCCACAAGGGACTGAAGGCCCCTCGCCAGTACGCCGGGGCCCCCTCGATCCAGAGGGGGTGGAGGAACCTCCCGCACCTCCCACACCTCACCACTCCTGGAGTGGGCCAGCCCCCACCGGCCTGAGGAGAGACACATGGAACGAGGAGTTAATGAGGTAATCGGGGGGAAGCTGTAACCTGTAACATTCCTCATTCACTCTCTTCAGGACTTTAAATGGCCCCACAAACTGCGGACCCAGCTTCCGATAGGGTAGGCGGAGGGACAGGTTTCGAGTCGAGAGCCAGACCTGGTCCCCCGGTGTTTACTGCGGTGACAGTCTGCACCAACTTTCTGGTGCAGTATGGCATGCTGAAGGTGGACATGGGCGGCGTCCCATGTTTCTTCTGCGCGCCAGAAAAAGTCGTCCACCGCAGGAGCCTCGGTCTTACTCTGATGCCAAGGAGCCAGAACCGGCTGATACCCCAATACACACTGGAAGGGAGAAAGATTAGTGGAGGAGTGCCGGAGCGAGTTCTTTGCCGCCCACTTCCCCGGCCGGTCCTGGCAATAAGACCTCAGAAACCTACCCTCATCCTGGTTAACTCTCTCCACCTGCCCGTTACTCTCGGGGTGAAAACCTGAGGTAAGGCTGACCGAGACCCCCAAACGTTCCATGAACGCCTTCCAGACCCTTGACGTGAACTGGGGACCCTGATCAAACACTATATCCTCAGGCACCCCGTAGTGCCGGAAGATGTGTGTAAACAGGGCAAAGGGAGGAGACGACAGGACTTAGAAAAACTACGTTTCCCTGTGAAGGTGGAAGATCGGTTAGGAAATCCACTGACAGGTGCGACCACGGCCGTTGTGGAATGGGTAAGGGTTGTAACTTACCTCTGGGCAGGTGTCTAGGAGCCTTGCACTGGGCGCACACCGAGCAGGAGGAAGCATTAACCCTCACGTCCTTAGCTGACGTGGGCCACCAGTACTTCCCACTAAGACAGCGCACCGTCCGACCGATCCCAGGATGACCAGAGGAGGGTAACGTATGGGCCCAATAGATCAGCCGGACGCGAACAGCAGACGGAACGTACAGACGCCCAGCTGGACACTGAGGGGGACCGGGCTCTGCATTTGATGCCCGCTCAATGTCCGCGTCCAGCTTCCACACTACCGGCACCACCAAACAATGGGAGAGTATGTGAGTGGGATCCATGGGCCGCTCCTCTGTGTCATACAGCCGGGACAATGCGTCTGCCCTAACGTTCTGGGAGCCTGTTCTGTAAGAAAGGGTAAAACAAAACGGGTGAAAAACATGGCCCACCTTGCATGGCGAGGGTTCAGTCTCCTCGCCGCCTAGATATACTCCAGATTGTGGTGGTCAGTCCAAATGAGAAAAAGGTGTCTAGCCCCCTCAAGCCAATGTCTCCACGCCTTCAGGGCCCTGACGACAGCCAACAACTCCCGGTCCCCCACATCATAGTTTCGCTCCGCCAGGCTGAGCTTCTTCGAGAAGAAGACACAAGGGCGGAGCTTCGGTGGCGTACCCGAGCGCTGAGAGAGCACCGCTCCTATCCCAGCCTCGGACGCGTCCACCTCCACTATGAACGCCAAAGAGGGATCCGGTTGGGCCAGCACGGGAGCCGAGGTAAATGGAGCCCTCTGGTGACTGAAAGCCCTGTCCGCCTCAGCTGTCCACTGCCAGCGCACCGGGCCCCCCTTCTGCATTGAAGTAATGGGAGCCGCTACCTGACCAAAACCCCGGATAAACCTCCGGTAGTAGTTGGCAAACCCTAAGAATCGCTGCACCTCCTTAACCATGGTGGGAGTCGGCCAATTACGCATGGCTGCAATGCGGTCACTCTCCATCTCTACCCCTGACGTGGAAATGCGATACCCTAGGAAGGAGATGGACTGTTGGAAGAACAGGCATTTCTCAGCCTTGACCTACAGGTCATGCTCCAATAGGCGACCAAGCACTTTGCGCACCAGGGACACATGCTCGGCGCGTGTAGCGGAGTATATAAAAATTTCATCAATATACACCACTACACCCTGCCCATGCAGGTCCCTGAAAATCTAATCTACAAAGGCTTGGAAGGCTGATGTCGCATTCATCAACCCGTATGGCATGACGAGGTACTCATAGTGCCCAGAGGTGGTACTGAAAGCCGTCTTCCACTCGTCTCCCTCTCGGATACGCACCAGGTTGTTAGCGCTCCTGAGATCTAGTTTGGTGAAGAAGCGCACCCCGTGCATTGACTCTATCGCTGTGGCTATGAGCGGTAGCGGGTAACTATATCTCACCGTGATCTGATTTAGACCCCGGTAGTCAATACATGGACACAGACCTCCCTCCTTCTTCTTCACAAAAAATAATCTTGAGGGGACTGGTGAAGTGGAGAACCGAATGTACCCCTGAGGCAGGGATTCGGAGACATATGTTTCCATAGCCTCTGTCTCTGCCTGTGAGAGGTGATACACGTGACTCCTGGGAAGTGCAGCATCCACCAGGAGATCTATCACACAATTGCCCCGTCGACGAGGTGGTAATTGAGCCGCCTTCTTATTAGGGAAGGAGAGAGCCAAATCGGCATATTCAGGGGGAATGCGCACGGTGGAGACCTGGTCTGGACTCTCCACCATTGTAGCACCAACGGAAACCCCTAAACACCTATCTGAGCACTTTCGCGACCACCCTGTGAGAGTCCTCTGTGGCCAAGAAACAGTGGGGTTATGACAAGCTAACCAGGGTAGGCCCAGCACCACGGGAAACGCAGGAGAGTCAATAAGGAAAATACTAATTTTGACTCCCCTGCGTCACCATGCCCAAAGGAGCGGTGACCTCCCTAATTAACCCTGACCCTAATGGTCGACTATTTAAGGCATGGACGGGGAAGGGAACATCCACGGGAACAATGGGGCTCCCTAAACTGTGAGCTAACACTCTATCAATAAAATTCCCAGCCTCGCCTGAATCTACAAGCTCCTTATTCTGGGAATGTGGGGAAAACTCAGGAAAAGTGACAGACACAAACATATGTGCAACAGAGGACTCTGGGTGAGAATGGTGCCAGCTCACCTGGGATGGCGCCAGATTGCCCGGCCTGCTGCCTCGATTCCCAGAGGAACCAACCTGGCACCGACCCGCAGTGTGACCTCTGCGGCCACAAATGGTGCACGAGCAGAAACCCCCTCCGGTCTCCCTGCGCACCGCCCCTCCCAGCTCCATGGGTATCGGAGAGGGGGTGTGGGAGGATGGAACCACCAGACCCCGATCTGGACGTCCGCAAGTAGCCAGCAGGTTGTCCAGCCGGATGGACAGGTCCACCAGTTGGTCGAAAGTGAGGGTGGTGTCTCTGCAGGCCAGCTCCCGACGGACATCCCCGCGCAGACTGCGCGGTAGAGGCGCTTGCCCGCTGTTCTGCCCTCGGGCGGGTGGTCGAAGACTGCCCGGAAATGGCGGGTGAACTCCTCAAATGGTCCAACAACGCATCTCCCTCTCTCCACACAGCGTTTGCCCACTCCAGGAGTTTCCCAGTGAGGCACGAGACGAGGGCGGACACCCTCTCACGGTCCGATGGAGCTGGTTGGACCGTGGCCAGATAGAGGTTTAGTTGGAGGAGGAAACCCTGGCAGTTGCCAGCACTCCCGTCGTACTCCTGTGGCATGGAGAGACGGATCCCACTGGGTTCAGGCGGGAAAGGGGCGCTCAGGATAGACCCCGGTTGTGCTGGTGGTGGCTCTGGAAGAACTCCCTGTCTCTCCCAGCGGTCCATTGTCTGGACAACGCGATCCATGGTGGCACCCAGATGGTAAATCATTACCGCAGGCTCCTGGACGCGTTCCTCCACCTCCATGGCCGGGGTACCTTCTCCTGATGACTCCATAGGTGGTTGGAGATTCTGTAAGGGGTGCGTGTTGGTGGCAGGGAAGTCAGGCGCAGGAGAACGAACTTGGTATAAATGGAGTTGTTTAATAAATGCTGACCAATCTCCAAAACAACCAAAATGTACAAAATAACAAAGTGGGTACAAAACCCGTCGCACACCAACACTAAGTAGCACATCACATACAAACAAAAAATCTCCAACAAGGACATGAGGGGAAACACACAAGATGTAATTGATGGGATTGGAACCAGGTGTGAAGGAAGACAAGACAAAACCAATGGAAAATGAAAAATGGATCAGTGATGGCTAGAAGGTCGGTGACGTCGACCGCCGAACACCGCCTGAACAAGGAGAGGGACCGACTTCGGTAGAAGTCATGACAATGGGAGGTCTTTGTTTGCCGATGATGGGGCACTGTGGAAGAGAGGGAGAAATATTCCCGATATAGCATGGAGAGTTCAAGGAGCGATATGACAAGTTGATCATTGGTGCCTCAGGTGGGTCTTCAAGTTCTCCATTGAGAAAGCACAATGAAGACTTTATAGAAGGAAGTTTGGGGAGGAAATATGCCTGAAGCTATGGGTCGGTAGTAATTTAGGCAGGTTACCTTGGTGTTCTTGGACACAGGGACTATGGTGGTCTGCTTGAAACATGTTGGCATTACGGATTTGGTCAGGAACAGGTTGAAAATATCAGTGAAGACACTTGCCAGTTGGTCAGCGCATGCTCGGAGTACACGTCCTGGTAATCCGTCTGGCTCTGCAACCTGTTTAAAGGTCTTAATTACATCGGCTACGGAGAGTGTGATCACACAGTCGTCCGGAACAGCTGGTGCTCTCATGTATGCTTTAGTGTTGCTTGCCTCGAAGTGAGCATAGAAGTTATTTAGCTCGTCTGGTAAGCTTGTGTCACTGGGCAGCAGGTGGCTGTGCTTCCCTTTGTAGTCCGTAATAGTTTGCAAGCCTTGCCACATCCTACGAGCATCGAGCAGTACAATTCAATCTTAGTCCTGTTTTGATGCTTTGTCTTTTTAATGGTTTGTCGGAGGGGATAGCAGGATTTCTTATAAGCGTCCAGGTTAGAGCTGCCGCTCCTTGAAAGCGGCAGCTCTACCCTTTAGTTCAGTGTGGGTGTTACCTGTAATCCATGGCTTCTGGTTTGGGTATGTACGTATGGTCACTGTGGGGACGACGTCATCGATGCACTTATTGATGAAACCAGTGACTGATGTGATGTACTCCTCAATGCCATCGGAAGAATCCCGGAACATATTCAAGGCTGTGCTGGTAAAACAGTCCTGTAGCTTAGCACCTGCGTCCTCTGACCACTTCCTTATTGAGTGAATCACTGGTACTTCCTGCTTTAGTTTTTGGTTGTAAGCAGGAAAAGAGGATAGAGTTATGGTCAGATTTTCCAAATGTAGGGCAAGGGAGAGCTTTGTACGCATCTCTGTGTGTGGAGTAAAGGTGGTCTAGATTTTTTCCCCTCTGGTTGCACATTGAACATGCTGGTAGAAATGATGTAAAATGGATTTAAGTTTCCCTGCATCCAAGTCCCCAGCCACTAGGAGTGCCGCCTCTGGATGAGCATTTTCCTGTTTGCTTATGGCCCTATACAGCTCGTTGAGTGCCGTCTTAGTGCCAGCATCGGTTTGTAGTGGTAAATAGACAGCCATGGAAAATATAGATAAAAACTCTTGGTAAATAGTGTATACACAATGGAGTTGCTGGCCATACTCTTGGCTGCAGAGTGGGTGGAGGATGTGAGGACACAGCAATTTGCTACTGTTATTTTTCACTGTCTATTTACTGTTGTTTTTTATTTCTTTACTTACAGTGGGGCAAAAAAGTATTTAGTCAGCCACCAATTGTGCAAGTTCTCCCACTTAAAAAAGATGAGAGAGGCCTGTAATTTTCACCATAGGTACACTTCAACTATAACAGACAAATGAGAAAAAAAATCACATTGTAGGATTTTTAATGAATGTATTTGCAAATTATGGTGGAAAATAAGTATTTGGTCACCTACAAACAAGCAATATTTCTGGCTCTCACAGACCTGTAACTTCTTCTTTAACCTCTTTGGGATAGGGGGCAGCATTTTCACTTTTGGATAAATAGCATGCCCAATTTCAACTTCCTGCTACTCGTGCCAAGAATATAAGATATGCACATTATTCATAGATTTTGATAGAAAACACTCTGACGTTTCTAAAACTGTTTGAATCATGTCTGTGAGTATAACAGAACTTATCTAGCAGGCAAAACCCAGAGGACTAACTGTTCAGAATTTTTTTTTCCTCCCATCTCTCTTCCCTATATTGTCTTTGCCATTGGAAATTTAATAGAAATATACTTTCAGTTCCTATATCTTCCACACGATATTGCCAGTGTTTGGAATATGGCTGAGGTTATTTATTTGTCTTAGCAGGAAGTAGGCCAACTCGGAACGGGGGACCCTTTTGTGAGTTGCACAAGATGTGTAGAGCAGAGCTTTTTTCTTTTCGTTCATGTATTGAATACAGATTGCCCCGTCTACAATTTGATCAATTTATTAACGTTTAAAAATACCCAATGTTGTATTACAAAAGTAGTTTGAAATATTTTGGCAAAGTTTATAGGCAACTTTTGAAATATTTTGTAGTGAATTTGCGTTTTTCTAAGCTGTTTTTTTCTGGATCAAACAGGCTTTATCAATGGACATTTTCAACATATATGGAAGGAATTAATCGTACAAAAGGACCAATTGTGATGTTTATGGGACATATTGGAGTGCCAACAAAAGAAGCTCAAAGGTAATGCATATTTTATATTTTATTTCAGCGTTTTGTGTAGCGACTGCTACGCTAGCTCTTTTGTTTACTACTGGTTCAGATGGGTGCATGCTATCAGATAATAGCTTCTTATGCTTTCGCCGAAAAGCATTTTTAAAATCTGACATGTTGGCTGGATTCACAACAAGTGTAGCTTTAATTGAGTATCTTACATGTGTGAATTAATGAAAGTTTGAATTTTATAGCGTTTTATTTGAATCTGGAGCTCCGCATTTCCCCAGGCAATTGGCCAGTTGAGATGCTAGCGTCTCCCTATCCGCAAGAGGTTTTAAGAGGCTCCTATGTCCTCCACTCGTTACCTGTATTAATGACACCTGTTTGAACTTGTTATCAGTATAAAAGACACCTGTCCACAACCTCAAACAGTCACACTCCAAACTCCCCTATGGCCAAGACCAAAGAGCTGTCAAAGGACACCAGAAACAAAATTGTAGACCTGCACCAGGCTGGGAAGACTGAATCTGCAATAGGTAAGCAGCTTGGTTTGAAGAAATCAACTGTGGGAGCAATTATTAGGAAATGGAAGACATACAAGACCACTGATAATCTCCCTCGATCTGGGGCTCCACGCAAGATCTCACCCCGTGGGGTCAAAATGATCACAAAAATCCCAGAACCACACGGGAGGACCTAGTGGATGACCTGCAGAGAGCTGGGACCAAAGTAACAAAGCCTACCATCAGTAACACACTACGCCGCCAGGGACTCAAATCCTGCAGTGCCAGACGTGTCCCCCTGCTTAAGCCAGTACATGTCCAGGCCCGTCTGAAGTTTGCTAGAGAGCATTTGGATGATCCAGAAGAAGATTGGGAGAATGTCAAATGGTCAGATGAATCCAAAATATAACTTTTTGGTAAAAACTCAACTCGTCGTGTTTGGAGGACAAAGAATGCTGAGTTGCATCCAAAGAACACCATACCTACTGTGAAGCATGGGGGTGGAAACATCATGCTTTGGGGCTGTTTTTCTGCAAAGGGACCAGGACGACTGATCCGTGTAAAGGAAAGAATGAATGGGGCCATGTATCGTGAGATTTTGAGTGAAAACCTCCTTCCATCAGCAAGGGCATTGAAGATGAAACGTGGCTTGGTCTTTCAGCATGACAATGATCCCAAACACACCGCCCGGGCAACAAAGGAGTGGCTTCGTAAGAAGCATTTCAAGGTCCTGTAGTGGCCTAGCCAGTCTCCAGATCTCAACCCCATAGAAAATCTTTGGAGGGAGTTGAAAGTCCGTGTTGCCCAGCAACATCCCCAAAACATCACTGCTCTAGAGGAGATCTGCATGGAGGAATGGGCCAAAATACCAGTAAAAGTGTGTGAAAACCTTGTGAAGACTTACAGAAAACGTTTGACCTCTGTCATTGCCAAAAAAGGGTATATAACAAAGTATTGAGATAAACTTTTGTTATTGACCAAATACTTATTTTCCACCATAATTTGCAAATAAATTCATTAAAAAAATTATACAATGTGATTTTCTGGATTTTTTTTCTCATTTTGTCTGTCATAGTTGATGTGTACCTATGATGAAAATTACAGGATCAGTGGAATAGAGATATTAAGGGCAGGCATTTATTTCAAGGACAGAGGAAAGTCGGGGGTGGGAAGGGACAGAAAGGAAGGGACAGAAGAGAGGAGGCTTTTTTTTTACAAGATTAAGGATGGGACACAGCCAGTTGAATAAGACCTTAAATGTGTTAGGAAAGTGTGATTATTGCCAGGAAACAGAGGCAAGTCAGTTAAGAACCAATTCTTATTTTACAATGATGGCCAAATCCTCCCCTAATTGTGCACAGCCCTATGGGACTCCCGATCACGGCCGGTTGTGATACAGCCCGGGATCAAACCAGGGTCTGTAGTGATGCCTCTAGCACAGAGATGCAGTGCCTTAGATTGCTGCGCCACTCGGAAACGAGAGGTGGAGATCTAGTATGAGGGAGAAGGGGATACAGGCAATTAGTTTAAAGAGTATATTGAGTAGAACGTTATTGGATATCGTCGCAAATATTTTGTTATCTTTTTTTAAGAGCAACAGGGCTGGCAGGTAGGATTTAGGTAGGTGGCAATAATGCACCATAACGTTGGATGCCAACTGTCGATAAACCCCACCGAAGAAGAAGCAGCCCAATGAAGAGCAATGAAGAATGCGAACACAATACATTTTTTCTCGAAAATCACCTGTCCTCTATGTTATATATATGTACTGGATGATGTAGTCTATGCGCGTATGAAAGGCATTAAAATGTATATCATGATCATATTTAACCTTTGTGGGGTTTCTGCTTCTTGTAGTTAGTTAGCCAATGTCTTTGTAACATTATTTCATTTCACCCGCAACGCAAACTAATAAAATCAAATCAAATCAAATTTTATTTGTCACATACACATGGTTAGCAGATGTTAATGCGAGTGTAGCGAAATGCTTGTGCTTCTAGTTCCGACAATGCAGTAATAACAAGTAATCTAACTAACAATTCCAAAACTACTGTCTTGTACACAGTGTAAGGGGATAAAGAATATGTACATAAGGATATATGAATGAGTGATGGTACAGAGCAGCATAGGCAAGATACAGTAGATGGTATCGGGTACAGTATGTACAAATGAGATGAGTATGTAAACAAAGTGGCATAGTATAGTATAAAGTGGCTAGTGATACATGTATTACATAAGGATACCATCGATGATATAGAGTACAGTATATACGTATGCATATGAGATGAATAATGTAGGGTAAGTAACATTTATATAAGGTAGCATTGTTTAAAGTGGCTAGTGATATATTTACATCATTTCCCATCAATTCCCATTATTAAAGTGGCTGGAGTTGAGTCAGTGTCAGTGTGTTGGCAGCAGCCACTCAGTGTTAGTGGTGGCTGTTTAACAGTCTGATGGCCTTGAGATAGAAGCTGTTTTTCAGTCTCTCGGTCCCAGCTTTGATGCACCTGTACTGACCTCGCCTTCTGGATGATAGCGGGGTGAACAGGCAGTGGCTCGGGTGGTTGATGTCCTTGATGATCTTTATGGCCTTCCTGTGACATCGGGTGGTGTAGGTGTCCTGGAGGGCAGGTAGTTTGCCCCCGGTGATGCGTTGTGCAGACCTCACTACCCTCTGGAGAGCCTTACGGTTGAGGGCGGTGCAGTTGCCATACCAGGCGGTGATACAGCCCGCCAGGATGCTCTCGATTGTGCATCTGTAGAAGTTTGTGAGTGCTTTTGGTGACAAGCCGAATTTCTTCAGCCTCCTGAGGTTGAAGAGGCGCTGCTGCGCCTTCTTCACGATGCTGTCTGTGTGAGTGGACCAATTCAGTTTGTCTGTGATGTGTATGCCGAGGAACTTAAAACTTGCTACCCTCTCCACTACTGTTCCATCGATGTGGATAGGGGGGTGTTCCCTCTGCTGTTTCCTGAAGTCCACAATCATCTCCTTAGTTTTGTTGACGTTGAGTGTGAGGTTGTTTTCCTGACACCACACTCCGAGGGCCCTCACCTCCTCCCTGTAGGCCGTCTCATCGTTGTTGGTAATCAAGCCTACCACTGTTGTGTCGTCCGCAAACTTGGTGATTGAGTTGGAGGCGTGCGTGGCCACGCAGTCGTGGGTGAACAGGGAGTACAGGAGAGGGCTCAGAACGCAACCTTGTGGGGCCCCAGTGTTGAGGATCAGCGGGGAGGAGATGTTGTTGCCTACCCTCACCACCTGGGGGCGGCCCGTCAGGAAGTCCAGTACCCAGTTGCACAGGGCGGGGTCGAGACCCAGGGTCTCGAGCTTGATGACGAGCTTGGAGGGTACTATGGTGTTGAATGCCGAGCTGTAGTCGATGAACAGCATTCTCACATAGGTATTCCTCTTGTCCAGATGGGTTAGGGCAGTGTGCAGTGTGGTTGAGATTGCATCGTCTGTGGACCTATTTGGGCGGTAAGCAAATTGGAGTGGGTCTAGGGTGTCAGGTAGGGTGGAGGTGATATGGTCCTTGACTAGTCTCTCAAAGCACTTCATGATGACGGATGTGAGTGCTACGGGGCGGTAGTCATTTAGCTCAGTTACCTTAGCTTTCTTGGGAACAGGAACAATGGTGGCCCTCTTGAAGCATGTGGGAACAGCAGACTGGTATAGGGATTGATTGAATATGTCCGTAAACACACCGGCCAGCTGGTCTGCGCATGCTCTGAGGGCGCGGCTGGGGATGCCATCTGGGCCTGCAGCCTTGCGAGGGTTAACACGTTTAAATGTCTTACTCACCTCGGCTGCAGTGAAGGAGAGACCGCATGTTTTCGTTGCAGGCCGTGTCAGTGGCACTGTATTGTCCTCAAAGCGGGCAAAAAAGTTATTTAGTCTGCCTGGGAGCAAGACATCCTGGTCCGTGACTGGGCTGGGTTTCTTCCTGTAGTCCGTGATTGACTGTAGACCCTGCCACATGCCTCTTGTGTCTGAGCCATTGAATTGAGATTCTACTTTGTCTCTGTACTGGCGCTTAGCTTGTTTGATAGCCTTGCGGAGGGAATAGCTGCACTGTTTGTATTCGGTCATGTTACCAGACACCTTGCCCTGATTAAAAGCAGTGGTTCGCGCTTTCAGTTTCACACGAATGCTGCCATCAATCCACGGTTTCTGGTTAGGGAATGTTTTAATCGTTGCTATGGGAACGACATCTTCAACGCACGTTCTAATGAACTCGCACACCGAATCAGCGTATTCGTCAATGTTGTTATCTGACGCAATACGAAACATCTCCCAGTCCACGTGATGGAAGCAGTCTTGGAGTGTGGAGTCAGCTTGGTCGGACCAGCGTTGGACAGACCTCAGCGTGGGAGCCTCTTGTTTTAGTTTCTGTCTGTAGGCAGGGATCAACAAAATGGAGTCGTGGTCAGCTTTTCCGAAAGGGGGGCGGGGCAGGGCCTTATATGCGTCGCGGAAGTTAGAGTAACAATGGTCCAAGGTCTTTCCTCCCCTGGTTGCGCAATCGATTTATCAATGAAATGAAGTTATCATGAAATTGATGTCAGCCTGAGACAAGTAGTCATGTTTAACTCAAAGCATATAGTATTTAGTTGAAAATATGGATGTGATCCCTCACATTGTTTTTCACATTGAAGCTTTCTTTTTACAGGTCTACTCAAAAGCATGTAGGATGAAGACAAGTCATCTCAAAGCTTTGTTTGGCTTCACCGAATTTCTCAGGTAGCTATAGCTATCATATTCCATAATTGTATCAAGTGTAAACATGCAGGGTGTGTCAGATATTGCGCTGCAGTTTAGGTAAACTCATCTGACATCATTATAACGGGATGATGCCCACACTAGTATATATCCATCTTTAAATGATATATTTAATCTCTTTAAGTAAGCCATGCTATTCCATTTTAATTCAGCTCACATGGGCTCTGATTGCACTCAGTGATGATATTTTAAAGATAAAGTTAAGTTACAAAACCCAAAGTTTGGATACAGGTAACTGCCGGAATAATGGAAAGACCATTATAAAGTGTCTTAATATGGTGTTGGGCCACCATGCAGCCTGGTGTCATAGACTAGACGTAACATAGTGAAAGTAAATCTGGGATACAAATTATACTGAACAAAAATATAAATGCCACAATTTCAAAGATTGTACTGAGTTACAGTTCATATAAGGAAATCAGTTAATTGAAATAAATGCATTAGGACCTAATCTATGGATTTCACTTGACTGGGAATACTGATATGCATATGTTGGTCAGACAACTAAAAAGAAAGGTAGGGGCGTTGATCAGAAAACCAGTCATATCTTGTGTGACCACCATTTACCTAATGCAGCGCGACACATCTCCTTCGCATAGAGCTGATCAGGTTGTTTATTGTGGCCTGTGGAATGTTGTCCCACTCCTCTTCAATGGCTGTGCGAAGTTGCTGGATATTGGCGTCATCTGGGTTGGTGGAGGGTTTGGCCAGGGGGGGGGGCTTTACGTGGCTCATCTCAATCTAGTGACTCCTTGTGATGGGCCGGGCACCTGCAGGGTGACTTCGGTCGTCAGTTGAACACTGTTTCCTCCGACACATTGGTGCGGTTGGCTTCTGGATTAAGCGGGCGGGTTTAAAGAAGCACGGCTTGGTGGGTCATGTTTCGGGGGACACATTACTCGACCATTGCCTCTCCGAGCCCGTTGGGGAGTTGCAGCGATGAGACAAGATCATAATTGGATTGCAATTGGATATCAGGAAATTGGGGAGAAAAAGGGGGTTAAATAAAAAAGAAGATGTAGGTAGGCTAGAAGCTATCACAATGTTGTATTTAGAGTCGAATGGCCAGGAATCAGATTTGTATCTGACTTCAAACAATCTACGATGCTGGTTTGAAATGTGGCTTGACATATCTGATTGCATGTGCTTTAAGGCAGTTCAGACTGCATAAAAAAGCGCAGGTTCTAATTGGATATGCAAAAAAATTGGATTTGAGTCACTTCAAACTGCCAATGTGAAAAAGGCTGTAGTTAACCCACCTCTTGACACGTTTCACCCACATATAACTGATAAAGTGGAACTAGGCCTACTTCATCAGTTATCATGACTCTTGGTACATCTGGCCGAGACAAGTATATACTTGCATGTTGTAACACAAGGCATATAGTATTTTCAATATATGGATGTGATCCCCATTGTTTTTCCACATATAAGCTTTCTTTTTACAGGTCCACTCAAAAGCATGTGGGATGAAAAGACAATTGTCATCTCACAGCTTCTTCTGACTTCATTGCTTTTCTCAGGTAGCTACTTATCATATATCATCTTCTTATCATGTGTTCATTTGTATACTAACATTTAGTAAAGCATCATTTAGAATGCTGGTTTTACAACATCCGTCACTATGAAGCACAAAAGTATCACAGTATCTTTGGTGATCAAATACAAGATAATTTAAGTTTCTCCCTAATCTATGGCTGTATTGTCTGTCTCCTTCCTTAGTCATTATTGAGGTTCAGTTGCCTATTTCACTTATGGGAGCGGCAGCTCCGGGCAGTGACATCACCCTTAGATGCTCTTTGTCTTCTTCTAAAAACCTGAACCTCAACCACCTGATTGTCAACTGGCAGCATGCAGAATCAGTGGTGGTCCACAGCTATTACCATGGAAGAGATCAGCTGGACAGAGTGTTGTTTACAAAGGATGGACTCATCTGTTTGAAGACCAGCTCGCTGTGGGAAATGTCTCACTTAGACTGAGTGGTGTGCAGCCGAGTGACCAGGGCAAAAACACTTGTGATGTGACAGATGAACAGGCTAGCACCCTGGAAAACCTAATACTTTTAGTGAGATGTTAGAAAGTATGTATTTTTGTCCTTTCAGATTTTTTAGGAATCTTGCATGTATGGGGGATAAATAGACATAAAAGTATTAAACTATCTGCGCAAAATCAACTTAGTTATCTACTTGCCTAAAGCCCTTTGCAGTCAGAATTCTCCTTTGTTAAGAGTTGAATATGAGTATTGTTGTTTCTGTTTACCCCTGGCCCCCTTCAAGAATCCACAGCTCAGCTGTCTATACAGTCATCCTGTGACAGCTTCATCATCACCCTCACCTCCTCCCAGGGTTTCCCCCAGCCTGATGTGTGGTGGACAGACTCCATTGGAGGAGACATCTACAATTAGAGCCACTGCTAAATCGGTCTGGAAAGCAGGGGGCGCTATGAGGTCCACAGCTCCATGGAGGTCAGGCCAAACAGTACACTCACCATCATTGCTGAAATGAGACTGGAGGATCTCAATCAAAGCTTCACCCGCTCGCTCACCCTCCACCCACTCCCAGGTAAAGGTGCGACCTACCAACAGGTTTAAGGGTAGAGCAATGTGACCAAGCATGGTTCACTGATTTAGTGATGAAATATTAAACCATTTCATAATCACTAATGGCTAACCCCTGAATAGAGATTACTCTTACACAAATTCTGCAATGTATGAATTCTAGACAAAATTTGTAGTCAAACACCCATCCTAACTAAATATGGATTTGACATTTCACTTTGAGGGCAAATGAGTCATATGAGCATTGTGTATAGATGTACTGCATGCAAGAATAACACCATTGCAGAGTGCAACTTTCCATGACAGGAGCTGTTTACAATGCCCTCAATGAAAGGTTCAGTGACCAGGCAGTACTACTAGAGGAACAGGTCTTTGGGATGTGAAGCTGAAAGCCGGTCTCTTTCTCTCTTCTCCTCCTCTTCAACAGAATGCTGTGAGCTGCCTCTTGCAACCGGGGGCAGACCGGCTTTGGTATTATTAGGGATAGTTCTCTTAGCAGCTTCAGACGTCTGAAACACACCAACACCAGCTGATCCCACATGACTATACAACAGGACAAGATGAGGCTCATGAAACAGAGACTTGATACATCATGAACAAAAATTAGTTATAAAAGTCTAAGCTTACAGGACTGTTTCAATGTCACAAATATAGGTGTGTGTGTTGCTGCCTTCTGAAATATTTCCACTCCCTATTGGTAATGTATTATAGAGTACTGCTAGCAGTAGACTTTGCTACTCTCTGCAGCCCTATGTAATCCAGACTATTTTGTTTTCTTTGGGGATGCAGAGCTGTCATGAAGGTGAAGAGTGGCTGCTTTGAAGAGTCTCAAATATACATTTAGATTTGTTTAACACTTTTTTTGATTACGGCATGATTTCATCAAGTGTTATTTCATAGTTTTGATGTCTTCACTATTATGCTACAATGTAGAAAATAGTACAAATAAAGAAAAACCTTTGAATGAGTTGGTGTGTCCAAACATTTGACTGGTACTGTACATTTTGTCCAATGTTACTGTCAAATGTGGCCTGGTAACAACAACTGGGAAAAGTACTATCCACCTTACAGTTGGGCTGGTTGTAAAAGTTGATGCTACATGACGTTGTGGATGTAACTGCAACGTCTGGGGCATATTACAGAAATATTTCACGTTATTACATGGTGCTTGGAGTCACTCTGTGAGACAGTTCATTACATTAATGATATACCGTTGCTGCAACACAGGCATTTTGAAAAGCAACTATTCAACCAGGATATCAACCAATAGTTGTTACAAGCTGTTGGAACAAGACATGTTTGACTAACCTTGAGCCACCCACAGAAGGTACATATACAAATACAACACACTTACTCCTTCATCACCACCTTAAGTATATTTGTTTTATAAAGCCGTATGTTGACCCAACAGGAAAAGGTTACCAATAGGAACTTTTAATTTTATGGGAATTTGCATTGTAACTTAGATAAAGAATACAACCCTGGTGATAGCAGTTCAAAAGGATACCCTCTGACACATCACCCTCAGAGCTAGACTGTGAACCCAGACACCAGCCTCCACACCACCACTACCTGCCTTCGTTCCATCTAAGCCGGTTTGTGGAATACCCCTGTCCCTCCCAGAGCAATTTGACGGCGCGTCATCGACCTCTACCTCGCTCGCTACGCCGATGCTATCTCCGAGAGAGACAGGGTTGCCACATCATCTCGGCACTGACCAGATGGGCCCTGAACTGTGGTGCCACGGTCTGGGAGACGGGCGGACCCGAAGTCGAATCCTATGAGCACTTCACCCTCCTCTTCCGTTTGGTGTTCGATCATCCTGTGGAGGACCGAGAAGAGGGTGAGCGCCTACTACGAGTACACCAGGGATCTAGGACTGTCCTGGAGTTCCGGACCATCGCGACCAGAGTCGACAGTAGGGAGTGAACATTACCCCATAGTATATACAATAGGCCGGAGGGAGGAGGAAGTGTCTAAGGATGGAGTAGGCAGGTGGGTGTTTGGAAGGGCAAAGTGGGATCAGTTTGATGGTGATGACTCAGGTGGATATGAGAGGAGATGTGGATAGTTTGAATAACTGGATGAGAACAGCATTAGTGGGGGCAGCTACTGTTGCTAATCCTAAGAGTTCAGGGAGTAAGAAAGCAGTCCCATGCTGGATGGAGGAGTGTGGAGCGTTGGTGAGGAGTAGGAAGGAAGCAGTAGAGGTACCCAATCCGGAATCCAGGGAAGAACCCAATGAGACCAACAAGCTATCGGCCAGCAGGTTTAACATATGGACAGATGAAGTCGGAAGTTTACAACTTAGCCTAATAGGTTTAAACTCATTTTTCACAATTCCTGACATTTAATCCTAGTAAAATTCCCTGCTTTAGGTCAGTTAGGATCACCACTTTATTTTAAGAATGTTAAATGTCAGAATAATAGTAGAGAGAATTATTTATTTCAGCTTGTATTTCTTTCATCACATTCCCAGTGGGTCAGAAGTTTACATACACTCAATAAGTATTTGGTAGTGTTGTCTTTAAATTGTTTAACTTGGGTCAAATGTTTCGAGTAACCTTCCCACAATAAGTTGGGTGAATTTTGTCCCATTCCTCCTGACAGAGCTGGTGTAACTGAGTCAGGTTTGTAGGCCTCCTAGCTTGCACACACGCTTTTTCAGTTCTGCCCACAAATCTTCTATAGGATTGAGGTCAGGGCTTGTGATGGTCACTCCAATACCTTGACTTTGTTGTCCTTATGACATTTTGCCACAACTTTGGAAGTATGCTTGGGGTCATTGTCCATTTGGAAGACCCATTTTGTGACCAAGCTTTAACTTCTTGACTGATGTCTTGAGATGTTGCTTCAATATAATTTTCCACCCTCATTTTGCCATCTATTTTGTGAAGTGCACAAGTCCCTCCTGCAGCAAAGCACCCACACAACATGATGCTGCCATCCCCGTGCTTCACGGTTGGGATGGTGTTCTTCGGCTTGCAAGCCTCTCCCTTTTTCCATTATGGCCAAACAGTTATATTTTTGTTTCATCAGACCAGAGGACATTTCTCCAAAAAGTATGATCTTTGTTCCGATGTGCAGTTGCAAACCGCAGTCTGGGTTTTTTATGGCGGTTTTAGAGCAGTGGCTTCTTCCTGCCTGAGTTGCCTTTCAGGCTATGTCGATATAAGACTTGTTTTACTGTGGATATAGATACTGTACTTTTGTACCTGTTTCCTCCAGTAGCTTCACAAGGTACTTTGCTGTTGTTCTGGGATTGATTTGCACTTTTCGCACCAAAGCACGTTTCACTCTAGGAGACAGAACGCGTCTCCATCCTGAGCGGTATGATGGCTGCGGGATCCCATGGTGTTTATACCTCCATACTATTGTTTGTACAGATGAACGTGGTACCTTGAGGCATTTGGAAATTGCTCCAAAGGATGAACCAGACTTGGAGGTCTACAATTTTTTTTTCTGAGTTCTTGACTGATTTTTTTTTATTTTCACATGTCAAGCAAAGAGGCACTGAGTTTGAAGGTAGGCCTTGAAATACATCCACAGGTACACCTCAAATTGACTCAAATGATGTCAATTAGCCTATCAGAAGCTTCTAAAGCCATGACATCATTTTCTGGAATTTTCCAAGATGTATAAAGGCACAATCAACATAGTGTATGTAAACGTCGGACCCACTGGAATTGTGATACAGTGAAGTGTCTGTAAACAATTGTTGGAAAAATGACTTGTGTCATGCACAAAGTAGATGTCCTAACAGACTTGCCAAAACTATAGTTTGTTAATTAACAAGTGTCACGTTTGTCATAATGATTAGACCAAGGCGCAGCGTGAATATAGTTCCACATATTTTAATAAAACTGAAACTCACCAAAACAAAAACAATAAAGCACAAACGAAACATGAAGCTACTGGTGTGCACTCAGGCAACTACATGTAGACAAGATCACACAAGCAAAAATGAGGAAATGGCTACCTAAATATGATCCCCAATCAGAGACAATGATAAACAGCTGTCTCTGATTGGGAGCCATATCAGGCCAACATAGATATACAAAAAACCTAGATGACCCACCCTAGTCACAATCACGCCCCAACCAACAGAGAATAAACAGCTTACAGTCAAGTCAGGGCGTGACAGTACCCCCCCCCCCCCCCCCCCACCCCTTCAAAGGTGCGGACTCCGACCCCAAAACCTGACTCAATAGGGGAGGGTCCGGGTAGGCATCTACTGTCGGGGGCAGTTCCGGTGCAGGACAAAGTACCCACTCCGCTCGCAGATCCGACGTCTTCCTCCATGGTGGCTCTGGTGCGGAGATCATCGCTGGAGGCACCGGACCGTGGATCGTCGCCGGAGGAACCGGACCGTATATCGTCGCAGGAGGCTCTGGACTGAGAACCCCTGCTGTTGGCTTTGGACTGAGAACCCCTGCTGTTGGCTCTGGACTGAGAACCCCTGCTGTTGGCTCTGGACCGCCACTGAAGGCTCCGGACCGCAGACCATCGCTGGAGGTTCCGGACCGTTGCTGGAGGCTCCGGACAGCAGACCGTCGCTGGAGGCTCCGGACCGTTGCTGGAGGCTCCGGACAGCAGACCGTCGCTGGAGGCTCCGGACAGCGGACCGTCGCTGGAGTGAGAACTGGACTGAGAACCCCTGCTGTTGGCTCTGGACCGCCACTGGAGGCTCCGGACCGCAGACCGTCGCTGGAGGTTCCGGACCGTCGCTGGAGGCTCCGGACCGCGGACCGTCGCTGGAGTGAGAACTGGACTGAGAACCCCTGCTGTTGGCTCCGGACCGCGGACCGTCTCGCTGGAGGCTCCGGACCGCGGACCGTCTCGCTGGAGGCTCCGGACCGCGGACCGTCTCGCTGGAGGCTCCGGACCGCGGACCGTCGTTGGAGGTTCCGGACCGGGAACTGTCGGCGGAAGCTCTGGACTGGGAACTGTCAGCGGAAGCTCTGGACTGTGGAGGCGCACTGGATGCCTGATGTGTGGTGCCGGCATTGGTGGTACCGAGCTGGTGACACGCACCTCAGGGCGAGTACGGGGACGAGGCACAGGACGTACTGGACTGTGGAGGCGAACTGGAGGCCTGATGCGTGGTGCCGGCACTGGTGGTACTGGGCTGATGGCACGCACCTCAGTGTGAGTGCGGGGAAGAGGCACAGGACGTACTGGACTGTGGATGCGCACTGGAGGTCTAGAGTGCAGAGCTGGCACAACCCTGGATGCTCACTCCAGCCCGGCAAGTGCGGGAAGCTGGCACAGGACACACTGGGCTGTGAAGGCGCACTGGTGACACAGTGCGTAGAATCTGCACAGGATATCCTGAACCGAGGAGACGTACTGGAGACCTCGGCTGAGCCGATCCGTCCTGAAGCTGGAACAGAGCGCACCGGGATGTGAATGCGCACTGGAGACACCGTGCCTGACTGGTCACACACTCCCCACGGTAAGCACGAGGAGTTGGCTCAGGTCTGAACCCCCGTGTGCCAGCTTTCCGTGTGCCAGCTGAATCTCCTCATGTGTCCCCCACATTTTTTGGGGGGGCTGCCTCTCGTGCTTGCTTTGTTGGTATAACTCCTCCTAACGTCGCCGTTCTGCTTTCGCTGCCTCTATCTCCTCCTTTGGACAGCGATACTCCCCGGCCTGCGTCCAGGATCCTTTTCCATCCAGGATCTCCTCCCAGATCCAGTCCTCCTGATCACGCTGCTTGGTCCGTTGGTGGTTGGATCTTCTGTACGTTCGTCGTAATGATTAGACCAAAGCGTAGCGTGAATAGAGTTCCACATATTTTAATAAAACTGAAACTCACCAAAACAAAAACAATAAAGCACAAACAAAACGTGAAGCTACTGGTGTGCACTCAGGCAACTACATGTAGACAAGATCCCACAAACACAAATTAGGAAATGGCTACCTAAATATGATCCCCAATCAGAGACAACGATACACAGCTGTCTCTGATTTGAGAACCATATCAAGCCAACATAGATATACAAAAATCCTAGATGACTCACCCTAGTCACTATCACACCCCAACCAACATAGAGAATAAACAGCTTACTATGGTCAGGGCTTGACAACAAGAAATTTGTGGAGTGGTTGAAAAACGAGTTTTAATGACTCCAACCTAAGTGTATGTAAACTTCCGACTTCAACTGTACGTAAGATTATGGAACGTATTGTTACGGAGAAGCTACATTTCTTCCTGGAGAGCAGGCTGCTAGTATCGGCACATCAGAGTGGGTTCAGGAAAGGTAGGGGAACTATGGACCCAGGGCTCTGCTTAGAAGCAGAGGTCAGGAAGGCTCAGGTGAACAAGGAGACTGTTGTTGCTGTCTTTTTGATGTGGAGAAGGCGTATGATATGATGCGGAAGGAGGGGTTGTTAATCAAGATTGATATTATGGGGATAGGAGGAAAAACGTACAGCTGGATAAAGGATTTCCTGTTTGGAAGGTCTATCCAGGTGAGGGTGGGGAAGTCTCATCAGGCAACCTAGTGGATAACGGAACACCACATTTGGGGTGGGTGTCAGGAAACGTATTACAGACCATCTGGCTGTATTTACGGCAGAGCTGATGGCCATACTGTTGGCCTTTCAGTGGGTGGAGGAATCAAGCCAGACACAGTAGTTATTTGCTCTGATTCATGTGCAGTGTTAATGAGTCTACATTCATTTAGCTTGCTAAGCAGACAAGGCCTGCTGTTTGAGGTGTTACAAACCCATGACAGGATTAGACAGATGGGTATACAGATAAGATTTACTTGGGTCCCCTTAGTAGTGGGGATGTTGTTGTTTTTCTCAAAATTCAGCTAATCACAGGTCTTAATCGACCTGCGAGTCTACAAAACGTAAGTAGTATATTAAAATGTATACCTTAATAATTTTTAACCTTTGTGGGGTTTCTTCTTGTTGTAGTTAGTTAGCCAATCTCTTTGTAACATTGTTAAATTTCACCCACAACGCAAACTAATACTTTATCAATGAAATGAAGTTATCATGAAATTGATGTCTGCCTGAGACAAGTTTAACTCAAAGCATATAAACTCAGCAAAAAAAGAAACGTCCTCTCACTGTCATATTAGTTTATTTTCAGCAAACTTAACGTGTAAATATTTGTATGAACATAATAAGATTCAACAACAGACATAAACTGAACAAGTTCCACAGACATGTGACTAACAGAAATTGAATAATGTGTCCCTGAACAAAGGGGTTGTCAAAAGTAACAGTCCGTATCTGGTGTGGCCACCAGCTGCATTATTAAGAACAGCAGTGCATCTCCTCCTCATGGACTGCACCAGATTCTTCTGCCAGTTCTTGCTGTGAGATGTTACCCCACTCTTCCACCAAGGCACCTGCAAGTTCCTCGACATTTCTGTGGGGAATTATTTATTTATTTTATTTTATTTAACCTTTATTTAACCAGGTAGGCAAGTTGAGAACAAGTTCTCATTTACAATTGCGACCTGGCCAAGATAAACAAAGCAGTTCGACACATACTATAAATAAAACACTGGAATGGTAGATTTGCAGTGGAAGAATGTGCAAAGTAGAAATAAAAATAATGGGGTGCAAAGGAGCAAAATAAATAAATAAATTATAGATGGGCTATGTACAGGTGCAGTAATCTGTGAGCTGCTCTGACAGCTGGTGCTTAAAGCTAGTGAGGGAGATAAGTGTTTCCAGTTTCAGAGATTTGTGTGGTTCATTCCAGTCATTGGCAGCAGAGAACTGGAAGGAGAGGCGGCCAAAGAAAGAATTGGTTTTGGGGGTGACCAGAGAGATATACCTGCTGGAGCGCGTGCTACAGGTGGGTGATGCTATGGTGACCAGCGAGCTGAGATAAGGGGGACTTTACCTAGCAGGGTCTTGTAGATGACCTGGAGCCAGTGGGTTTGGCGACGAGTATGAAGCGAGGGCCAGCCAATGAGAGCGTACAGGTCGCAGTGGTGGGTAGTATATGGGGCTTTGGTGACAAAACGGATGGCACTGTGATAGACTGCATCCAATTTGTTGAGTAGGGTATTGTAGGCTATTTTGTAAATGACATCACCGAAGTCGAGGATTGGTAGGATGGTCAGTTTTACAAGGGTTTGTTTGGCAGCATGAGTGAAGGATGCTTTGTTGCGAAATAGGAAGCCAATTCTAGATTTAACTTCGGATTGGATATGTTTGATGTGGGTCTGGAAGGAGAGTTTACAGTCTAACCAGACACCTAGGTATTTGTAGTTGTCCACGTATTCTAAGTCAGAGCCGTCCAGAGTAGTGATGTTGGACAGGCGTGCAGGTCCAGGCAGCGATCGGTTGAAGAGCATGCATTTAGTTTTACTTGTATTTAAGAGCAATTGGAGGCCACAGAAGGAGAGTTGTATGGCATTGAAGCTTGCCTGGAGGGTTGTTAACTCAGTGTCCAAAGATGGGCCAGAAGTATACAGAATGGTGTCGTCTGCGTAGAGATGGATCATAGACTCACCAGCAGCAAGAGCGACATCATTGATGTATACAGAGAAGAGAGTCAGTCCAATAATTGAACCCTGTGGCACCCCCATAGAGACTGCTAGGGGTCCGGACAACAGACCCTCCAATTTGACACACTGAACTCTATCAGATAAGTAGTTGGTGAACCAGGCGAGGAAATCATTTGAGAAACCAAGGCTGTCGAGTCTGCCGATGAGGATGTGGTGATTGACAGAGTCGAAAGCCTTGGCCAGATCAATGAATACGGCTGCACAGTAAGGTTTCTTATCAATGGCGGTTAAGATATCGTTTAGGACCTTGAGCGTGGCTGAAGTGCACCCATGACCAGCTCTGAAACCAGATTGCATAGCGGAGAGGGTATGGTGAGATTCGAAATGGTCGGTAATCTGTTTGTTGACTTGGCTTTTGAAGACCTTGGAAAGGCAGGGTAGGATAGATATCGGTCTGTAGCAGTTTGGCGAGGGGGATGACCGCAGCTGCTTTCCAATCTTTGGGAATCTCAGACGACACGAAAGAGAGGTTGAACAGGCTAGTAATAGGGGTGGCAACAACTTCGGCAGATCATTTTAGAAAGAAAGGGTCCAGATTATCTAGCCCGGCTGATTTGTAGGGGTCCAAATTTTGCAGCTCTTTCAGAACATCAGCTGACTGGATTTGGGAGAAGGAGATATGGGGAAGGCTTGGGCGAGTTGCTGTGGGGTTTGCAGTGCTGTTGCCCGGGGTAGGGGTAGCCAGGTGGAAAGCATGGCCAGCCGTAGAAAAATGCTTATTGAAATTCTCAATTATAGTGGATTTATCAGTGGTGACAGTGTTTCCTATCCTCAGTGCAGTGGGCAGCTGGGAGGAGGTGTTCTTATTCTCCATGGACTTTACAGTGTCCCAGAACTTTTTTGAGTTAGTGTTGCAGGAAGCAAATTTCTGCTTGAAAAAGCTAGCCTTGGCTTTTCTAACTGCCTGTGTATATTGGTTTCTAGCTTCCCTGAAAAGCTGCATATCACGGGGGCTGTTTGATGCTAATGCAGAACGCCATAGGATGTTTTTGTGTTGGTTAAGGACAGTCAGGTCTGGGGAGAACCAAGGGCTATATCTGTTCCTGGTTCTAAATTTCTTGAATGGGGCATGCTTATTTAAGATTGTTTGGAAGGCATAAAAAAAACAGGCATCCTCAATATCCTTCCAGGATACCCCGGCCAGGTCGATTAGAAAGACCTGCTCGCTGAAGTGTTTCAGGAAACGTTTGACAGAGATGAGTCGAGGTCGTTTGACAGCTGACCTATTACGGATGCAGGCAATGAGGCAGTGATCGCTGAGATCTTGGTTGAAGACAGCAGAGGTGTATTAAGTTGGTTAGGAGGATATCTATGAGGGTTCCCTTGTTTACGGCTTTGGGGAGGTACCTGGTAGGTTCATTGATCATTTGTGTGAGATTGAGGGCATCAAGCTTAGATTGTAGGATGGCTGGGGTGTTAAGCATGTTTCAGTTTAGGTCGCCTAGCAGCACGAGCTCTGAAGATAGATGGGGTGCAATCAGTTCAAATATGGTGTCCAGAGCACAGCTGGGGGCAGAGGGTGGTCTATAGCAGGCGGAAACGGTGAGAGACTTGTTTTTAGAGAGGTGGATTTTTAAAAGTAGAAGTTCAAATTGTTTGGGTACAGACTTGGATAGTAGGACAGAACTCTGCAGGCTATCTTTGCAGTAGATTGCAACACCGCCCCCTTTGGCAGTTCTATCTTGTCTGAAAATGTTGTAGTTAATGATGATGAACATTTCAGAATTTTTGGTGGTCTTCCTAAGCCAGGATTCAGACACAGCTAGAACATCCGGGTTGGCAGATTGTGCTAAAGCAGTGAATAAAACAAACTTAGGGAGGAGGCTTCCAATGTTAACATGCACGAAACCAAGGCTATTACGGTTACAGAAGTCATCAAAAGATAGCGCCTGGGGAATAGGAGTGGAGCTAGGCACTGCAGGGCCTGGATTCACCTCTACATTACCAGAGGAAAAGAGGAGGAGTATGATAAGGGTACGGCTAAATGCAATGAGAATTGGTCGTCTAGAACGTCTGGAACAGAGAGTAAAAGGAGGTTTCTGGGGGCGATGAAATAGCTTCAAGGTATAATGTACAGACAAAGGTGTGGTAGGATGTGAATACAGTGGAGGTAAACCTAGGTATTGATTGATGATGAGAGAGATACAGTGCCTTGCGAAAGTATTCGGCCCCCTTGAACTTTGCGACCTTTTGCCACATTTCAGGCTTCAAACATAAAGATATAAAACTGTATTTTTTTGTGAAGAATCAACAACAAGTGGGACACAATCATGAAGTGGAACGACATTTATTGGATATTTCAAACTTTTTTAACAAATCAAAAACTGAAAAATTGGGCGTGCAAAATTATTCAGCCCCTTTACCTTCAGTGCAGCAAACTCTCTCCAGAAGTTCAGTGAGGATCTCTGAATGATCCAATGTTGACCTAAATGACTAATGATGATAAATACAATGCACCTGTGTGTAATTAAGTCTCCGTATAAATGCACCTGCACTGTGATAGTCTCAGAGGTCTGTTAAAAGCGCAGAGAGCATCATGAAGAACAAGGAACACACCAGGCAGGTCCGAGATACTGTTGTGAAGTAGTTTAAAGCCGGATTTGGATACAAAAAGATTTCCCAAGCTTTAAACATCCCAAAGAGCACTGGGCGAGCGATAATATTGAAATGGAAGGAGTATCAGACCACTGCAAATCTACCAAGACCTGGCCGTCCCTCTAAACTTTCAGCTCATACAAGGAGAAGACTGATCAGAGATGCAGCCAAGAGGCCCATGATCATTCTGGATGAACTGCAGAGATCTACAGCTGAGGTGGGAGACTCTGTCCATAGGACAACAATCAGTCGTATATTGCACAAATCTGGCCTTTATGGAAGAGTGGCAAGAAGAAAGCCATTTCTTAAAGATATCCATAAAAAGTGTTGTTTAAAGTTTGCCACAAGCCACCTGGGAGACACACCAAACATGTGGAAGAAGGTGCTCTGGTCAGATGAAACCAAAATGGAACTTTTTGGCAACAATGCAAAACGTTATGTTTGGCGTAAAGCAACACAGCTCACACCATCCCCACTGTCAAACATGGTGGTGGCAGCATCATGGTTTGGGCCTGCTTTTCTTCAGCAGGGACAGGGAAGATGGTTAAAATTGATGGGAAGATGGATGGAGCCAAATACAGGACCATTCTGGAAGAAAACCTGATGGAGTCTGCAAAAGACCTGAGACTGGGACGGAGATTTGTCTTCCAACAAGACAATGATCCAAAACATAAAGCAAAATCTACAATGGAATGGTTAAATAATAAACATATCCAGGTGTTAGAATGGCCAAGTCAAAGTCCAGACCTGAATCCAATCGAGAATCTGTGGAAAGAACTGAAAACTGCTGTTCACAAATGCTCTCCATCCAACCTCACTGAGCTCGAGCTGTTTTGTAAGGAGGAATGGGAAAAAATGTCAGTCTCTCGATGTGTAAAACTGATGGAGACATACCCCAAGCGACTTACAGCTGTAATCGCAGCAAAAGGTGGCGCTACAAAGTATTAAGTTAAGGGGGCTGAATAACTTTGCACGCCCAATTTTTCAGTTTTTGATTTGTTAAAAAAGTTTGAAATATCCAATAAATGTCGTTCCACTTCATGATTGTGTCCCACTTGTTGTTGATTCTTCACAAAAAAATACAGTTTTATATCTTTATGTTTGAAGCCTGAAATATGGCAAAAGGTCGCAAAGGGGGCCGAATACTTTCGCAAGGCACTGTATTGTCTCTAGAAACATCATTGAAACCAGGAGATGTCATTGCATGTGTGGGTGGTGGAACTAATAGGTTGGATAAGGTATAGTGAGCAGGACTAGAGGCTCTACAGTGAAATAAGCCAATAAACACTAACCAGAACAGCAAGGGACAAGGCATATTGACATTAAGGAGAGGCATGCTTAGTCGAGTGATCAAAAGGGTCCAGTGAGTAGTGAGGTTGGTTGGGGTCACGGCGATTCAGACAGCTAGCCGGGCCATCAGTAGCAAGCTAGCATAGGATGGAGGTCTGTTTTTAGCCACCTTGTGCTTTCCATTGGTAGGATTAGTGGGGTTCCGTGTGGTAGAGGGGATCAATCCAATTCGCCAAAAACAAGATATAGTTGTAGAGGCCCAAGAAAAAAAATTGTCCGATAGATCTATTCAGATAGCAGCCGATAAGTCAGCTAACGATTAGCGGGCCGCAGATGGGCGTTCAGGTAACGTCACGACAGAGGAGCCAGCTGGATAACTCCCTCGGGCAGATAACGTCGGTAGTCCAGTTGTGAAGGCCCGGTGGGGCTCCGCATTGGCAGTAAAACGGGTCCGGATAGGTGATTGTAGCCCAGGAGTGGCTGATGGAACTCTTCAGCTGGCAAGCTCTGGAATAATTGATGTTTGCTCCGGGATCGACGTAAGCCGATAGTCACACGGATAGCCGCTAGCTAGCTGCGAGATCCAGGTATAAATGTCCAGAGCTTGCGGTTGAAATCCGGGGACATGGAGAGAAAAATAGGTCAGGTATGTTCCGGTCCGAGCCGCGAGATACAAAACTGGCGATAGATTTTATAGCTAAAGGATACCTGATGACCACAAACCATAGTTAGCTGAATACTAACAATTAGCCAGTAAAGAAGCTAACTAGCTTCTGGCTAGCTTCTGACTAGCTTCTTATTAGCTTCTGGTTAGCTTCAGGCTAGCTTCTGGCTAGCTTCTGGTTAGCTTCTTGAGGTAAATAATACTTTCTTTTTTGTAAAAATAAATTGGTGAGGCGGGTTGCAGGAGAGTGTTTTGAAGTTCAGTTTATGGAGAAAAAAAATGTATATATAAAAAGGTATGCAAGAAAGTTGTAAATATATTTATCCATATACGGGACACGACAAGACGAGGACAAAGGACGTCTGACTGCTATGCCTTTACTTACTATGCCTTTACTTGGCTCATCTCAATCTAGTGACTCCTTGTGACGGGCCGGGCACCTGCAGGGTGACTTCAGTCGTCAGTTGAACACTGTTTCCTCCGACACATTGGTGCGGTTGGCTTCTGGATTAAGCGGGCGGGTTTAAAGAAGCACGGCTTGGTGGGTCATGTTTCGGGGGACACATTGTGATAGCTTCTAGCCTACCTACAGCTTATTTTTTATTTAACCCCCTTTTTCTCTCCAATTTCATGATATCCAATTGCAATCCAATTATGATCTTGTCTCATCGCTGGGGAGTTGCAGCGATGAGACAAGATCATAATTGGATTGCAATTGGATATCATGAAATTGGGGAGAAAAAGGGGGTTAAATAAAAAAGAAGATGTAGGTAGGCTAGAAGCTATCACAATGTTGTATTTAGAGTCGAATGTAAAGCATCATTTAGAATGCCGTCACTATGAAGCAAAAAAGTATCACAGTATCTTTGGTGATCAAATACAAGATAATTTAAGTTTCTCCCTAATCTATTGCTGTATTGTCTGTCTCCTTCCTTAGTCATTATTGAGGTTCAGTTGCCTATTTCACTTATGGGAGTGGCAGCTCCGGGCAGTGACATCACCCTTAGATGCTCTTTCTCTTCTTCTAAAAACCTGAACCTCAACCACCTGATTGTCAACTGGCAGCATGCAGAATCAGTGGTGGTCCACAGCTATTACCATGGAAGAGATCAGCTGGACAGAGTGTTGTTTACAAAGGATGCACTCATCTGTTTGAAGACCAGCTCGCCGTGGGAAATGTCTCACTTAGACTGAGTGGTGTGCAGCCGAGTGACCAGGGCAAAAACACTTGTGATGTGACAGATGAACAGGCTAGCACCCTGGAAAACCTAATACTTTTAGTGAGATGTTAGAAAGTATGTATTTTTGTCCTTTCAGATTTTTTAGGAATCTTGCATGTATGGGGGATAAATAGACATAAAAGTATTAAACTATCTGCACAAAATCAACTTAGTTATCTACTTGCCTAAAGCCCTTTGCAGTCAGAATTCTCCTTTGTTAAGAGTTGAATATGAGTATTGTTGTTTCTGTTTACCCCTGGCCCCCTTCAAGAATCCACAGCTCAGCTGTCTATACAGTCATCCTGTGACAGCTTCATCATCACCCTCACCTCCTCCCAGGGTTTCCCCCAGCCTGATGTGTGGTGGACAGACTCCATTGGAGGAGACATCTACAATTAGAGCCACTGCTAAATCGGTCTGGAAAGCAGGGGGCGCTATGAGGTCCACAGCTCCATGGAGGTCAGGCCAAACAGTACACTCACCATCATTGCTGAAATGAGACTGGAGGATCTCAATCAAAGCTTCACCCGCTCGCTCACCCTCCACCCACTCCCAGGTAAAGGTGCGACCTACCAACAGGTTTAAGGGTAGAGCAATGTGACCAAGCATGGTTCACTGATTTAGTGATGAAATATTAAACCATTTCATAATCACTAATGGCTAACCCCTGAATAGAGATTACTCTTACACAAATTCTGCAATGTATGAATTCTAGACAAAATTTGTAGTCAAACACCCATCCTAACTAAATATGGATTTGACATTTCACTTTGAGGGCAAATGAGTCATATGAGCATTGTGTATAGATGTACTGCATGCAAGAATAACACCATTGCAGAGTGCAACTTTCCATGACAGGAGCTGTTTACAATGCCCTCAATGAAAGGTTCAGTGACCAGGCAGTACTACTAGAGGAACAGGTCTTTGGGATGTGAAGCTGAAAGCCGGTCTCTTTCTCTCTTCTCCTCCTCTTCAACAGAATGCTGTGAGCTGCCTCTTGCAACCGGGGGCAGACCGGCTTTGGTATTATTAGGGATAGTTCTCTTAGCAGCTTCAGACGTCTGAAACACACCAACACCAGCTGATCCCACATGACTATACAACAGGACAAGATGAGGCTCATGAAACAGAGACTTGATACATCATGAACAAAAATTAGTTATAAAAGTCTAAGCTTACAGGACTGTTTCAATGTCACAAATATAGGTGTGTGTGTTGCTGCCTTCTGAAATATTTCCACTCCCTATTGGTAATGTATTATAGAGTACTGCTAGCAGTAGACTTTGCTACTCTCTGCAGCCCTATGTAATCCAGACTATTTTGTTTTCTTTGGGGATGCAGAGCTGTCATGAAGGTGAAGAGTGGCTGCTTTGAAGAGTCTCAAATATACATTTAGATTTGTTTAACACTTTTTTTGATTACGGCATGATTTCATCAAGTGTTATTTCATAGTTTTGATGTCTTCACTATTATGCTACAATGTAGAAAATAGTACAAATAAAGAAAAACCTTTGAATGAGTTGGTGTGTCCAAACATTTGACTGGTACTGTACATTTTGTCCAATGTTACTGTCAAATGTGGCCTGGTAACAACAACTGGGAAAAGTACTATCCACCTTACAGTTGGGCTGGTTGTAAAAGTTGATGCTACATGACGTTGTGGATGTAACTGCAACGTCTGGGGCATATTACAGAAATATTTCACGTTATTACATGGTGCTTGGAGTCACTCTGTGAGACAGTTCATTACATTAATGATATACCGTTGCTGCAACACAGGCATTTTGAAAAGCAACTATTCAACCAGGATATCAACCAATAGTTGTTACAAGCTGTTGGAACAAGACATGTTTGACTAACCTTGAGCCACCCACAGAAGGTACATATACAAATACAACACACTTACTCCTTCATCACCACCTTAAGTATATTTGTTTTATAAAGCCGTATGTTGACCCAACAGGAAAAGGTTACCAATAGGAACTTTTAATTTTATGGGAATTTGCATTGTAACTTAGATAAAGAATACAACCCTGGTGATAGCAGTTCAAAAGGATACCCTCTGACACATCACCCTCAGAGCTAGACTGTGAACCCAGACACCAGCCTCCACACCACCACTACCTGCCTTCGTTCCATCTAAGCCGGTTTGTGGAATACCCCTGTCCCTCCCAGAGCAATTTGACGGCGCGTCATCGACCTCTACCTCGCTCGCTACGCCGATGCTATCTCCGAGAGAGACAGGGTTGCCACATCATCTCGGCACTGACCAGATGGGCCCTGAACTGTGGTGCCACGGTCTGGGAGACGGGCGGACCCGAAGTCGAATCCTATGAGCACTTCACCCTCCTCTTCCGTTTGGTGTTCGATCATCCTGTGGAGGACCGAGAAGAGGGTGAGCGCCTACTACGAGTACACCAGGGATCTAGGACTGTCCTGGAGTTCCGGACCATCGCGACCAGAGTCGACAGTAGGGAGTGAACATTACCCCATAGTATATACAATAGGCCGGAGGGAGGAGGAAGTGTCTAAGGATGGAGTAGGCAGGTGGGTGTTTGGAAGGGCAAAGTGGGATCAGTTTGATGGTGATGACTCAGGTGGATATGAGAGGAGATGTGGATAGTTTGAATAACTGGATGAGAACAGCATTAGTGGGGGCAGCTACTGTTGCTAATCCTAAGAGTTCAGGGAGTAAGAAAGCAGTCCCATGCTGGATGGAGGAGTGTGGAGCGTTGGTGAGGAGTAGGAAGGAAGCAGTAGAGGTACCCAATCCGGAATCCAGGGAAGAACCCAATGAGACCAACAAGCTATCGGCCAGCAGGTTTAACATATGGACAGATGAAGTCGGAAGTTTACAACTTAGCCTAATAGGTTTAAACTCATTTTTCACAATTCCTGACATTTAATCCTAGTAAAATTCCCTGCTTTAGGTCAGTTAGGATCACCACTTTATTTTAAGAATGTTAAATGTCAGAATAATAGTAGAGAGAATTATTTATTTCAGCTTGTATTTCTTTCATCACATTCCCAGTGGGTCAGAAGTTTACATACACTCAATAAGTATTTGGTAGTGTTGTCTTTAAATTGTTTAACTTGGGTCAAATGTTTCGAGTAACCTTCCCACAATAAGTAGGGTGAATTTTGTCCCATTCCTCCTGACAGAGCTGGTGTAACTGAGTCAGGTTTGTAGGCCTCCTAGCTTGCACACACGCTTTTTCAGTTCTGCCCACAAATCTTCTATAGGATTGAGGTCAGGGCTTGTGATGGTCACTCCAATACCTTGACTTTGTTGTCCTTATGACATTTTGCCACAACTTTGGAAGTATGCTTGGGGTCATTGTCCATTTGGAAGACCCATTTTGTGACCAAGCTTTAACTTCTTGACTGATGTCTTGAGATGTTGCTTCAATATAATTTTCCACCCTCATTTTGCCATCTATTTTGTGAAGTGCACAAGTCCCTCCTGCAGCAAAGCACCCACACAACATGATGCTGCCATCCCCGTGCTTCACGGTTGGGATGGTGTTCTTCGGCTTGCAAGCCTCTCCCTTTTTCCATTATGGCCAAACAGTTCTATTTTTGTTTCATCAGACCAGAGGACATTTCTCCAAAAAGTATGATCTTTGTTCCGATGTGCAGTTGCAAACCGCAGTCTGGGTTTTTTATGGCGGTTTTAGAGCAGTGGCTTCTTCCTGCCTGAGTTGCCTTTCAGGCTATGTCGATATAAGACTTGTTTTACTGTGGATATAGATACTGTACTTTTGTACCTGTTTCCTCCAGTAGCTTCACAAGGTACTTTGCTGTTGTTCTGGGATTGATTTGCACTTTTCGCACCAAAGCACGTTTCACTCTAGGAGACAGAACGCGTCTCCATCCTGAGCGGTATGATGGCTGCGGGATCCCATGGTGTTTATACCTCCATACTATTGTTTGTACAGATGAACGTGGTACCTTGAGGCATTTGGAAATTGCTCCAAAGGATGAACCAGACTTGGAGGTCTACAATTTTTTTTTCTGAGTTCTTGACTGATTTTTTTTTATTTTCACATGTCAAGCAAAGAGGCACTGAGTTTGAAGGTAGGCCTTGAAATACATCCACAGGTACACCTCAAATTGACTCAAATGATGTCAATTAGCCTATCAGAAGCTTCTAAAGCCATGACATCATTTTCTGGAATTTTCCAAGATGTATAAAGGCACAATCAACATAGTGTATGTAAACGTCGGACCCACTGGAATTGTGATACAGTGAAGTGTCTGTAAACAATTGTTGGAAAAATGACTTGTGTCATGCACAAAGTAGATGTCCTAACAGACTTGCCAAAACTATAGTTTGTTAATTAACAAGTGTCACGTTTGTCATAATGATTAGACCAAGGCGCAGCGTGAATATAGTTCCACATATTTTAATAAAACTGAAACTCACCAAAACAAAAACAATAAAGCACAAACGAAACATGAAGCTACTGGTGTGCACTCAGGCAACTACATGTAGACAAGATCACACAAGCAAAAATGAGGAAATGGCTACCTAAATATGATCCCCAATCAGAGACAATGATAAACAGCTGTCTCTGATTGGGAGCCATATCAGGCCAACATAGATATACAAAAAACCTAGATGACCCACCCTAGTCACAATCACGCCCCAACCAACAGAGAATAAACAGCTTACAGTCAAGTCAGGGCGTGACAGTACCCCCCCCCCCCCCCACCCCTTCAAAGGTGCGGACTCCGACCCCAAAACCTGACTCAATAGGGGAGGGTCCGGGTAGGCATCTACTGTCGGGGGCAGTTCCGGTGCAGGACAAAGTACCCACTCCGCTCGCAGATCCGACGTCTTCCTCCATGGTGGCTCTGGTGCGGAGATCATCGCTGGAGGCACCGGACCGTGGATCGTCGCCGGAGGAACCGGACCGTATATCGTCGCAGGAGGCTCTGGACTGAGAACCCCTGCTGTTGGCTTTGGACTGAGAACCCCTGCTGTTGGCTCTGGACTGAGAACCCCTGCTGTTGGCTCTGGACCGCCACTGAAGGCTCCGGACCGCAGACCATCGCTGGAGGTTCCGGACCGTTGCTGGAGGCTCCGGACAGCAGACCGTCGCTGGAGGCTCCGGACCGTTGCTGGAGGCTCCGGACAGCAGACCGTCGCTGGAGGCTCCGGACAGCGGACCGTCGCTGGAGTGAGAACTGGACTGAGAACCCCTGCTGTTGGCTCTGGACCGCCACTGGAGGCTCCGGACCGCAGACCGTCGCTGGAGGTTCCGGACCGTCGCTGGAGGCTCCGGACCGCGGACCGTCGCTGGAGTGAGAACTGGACTGAGAACCGCTGCTGTTGGCTCCGGACCGCGGACCGTCTCGCTGGAGGCTCCGGACCGCGGACCGTCTCGCTGGAGGCTCCGGACCGCGGACCGTCTCGCTGGAGGCTCCGGACCGCGGACCGTCGTTGGAGGTTCCGGACCGGGAACTGTCGGCGGAAGCTCTGGACTGGGAACTGTCAGCGGAAGCTCTGGACTGTGGAGGCGCACTGGATGCCTGATGTGTGGTGCCGGCATTGGTGGTACCGAGCTGGTGACACGCACCTCAGGGCGAGTACGGGGACGAGGCACAGGACGTACTGGACTGTGGAGGCGAACTGGAGGCCTGATGCGTGGTGCCGGCACTGGTGGTACTGGGCTGATGGCACGCACCTCAGTGTGAGTGCGGGGAAGAGGCACAGGACGTACTGGACTGTGGATGCGCACTGGAGGTCTAGAGTGCAGAGCTGGCACAACCCTGGATGCTCACTCCAGCCCGGCAAGTGCGGGAAGCTGGCACAGGACACACTGGGCTGTGAAGGCGCACTGGTGACACAGTGCGTAGAATCTGCACAGGATATCCTGAACCGAGGAGACGTACTGGAGACCTCGGCTGAGCCGATCCGTCCTGAAGCTGGAACAGAGCGCACCGGGATGTGAATGCGCACTGGAGACACCGTGCCTGACTGGTCACACACTCCCCACGGTAAGCACGAGGAGTTGGCTCAGGTCTGAACCCCCGTGTGCCAGCTTTCCGTGTGCCAGCTGAATCTCCTCATGTGTCCCCCACATTTTTTGGGGGGGCTGCCTCTCGTGCTTGCTTTGTTGGTATAACTCCTCCTAACGTCGCCGTTCTGCTTTCGCTGCCTCTATCTCCTCCTTTGGACAGCGATACTCCCCGGCCTGCGTCCAGGATCCTTTTCCATCCAGGATCTCCTCCCAGATCCAGTCCTCCTGATCACGCTGCTTGGTCCGTTGGTGGTTGGATCTTCTGTACGTTCGTCGTAATGATTAGACCAAAGCGTAGCGTGAATAGAGTTCCACATATTTTAATAAAACTGAAACTCACCAAAACAAAAACAATAAAGCACAAACAAAACGTGAAGCTACTGGTGTGCACTCAGGCAACTACATGTAGACAAGATCCCACAAACACAAATTAGGAAATGGCTACCTAAATATGATCCCCAATCAGAGACAACGATACACAGCTGTCTCTGATTTGAGAACCATATCAAGCCAACATAGATATACAAAAATCCTAGATGACTCACCCTAGTCACTATCACACCCCAACCAACATAGAGAATAAACAGCTTACTATGGTCAGGGCTTGACAACAAGAAATTTGTGGAGTGGTTGAAAAACGAGTTTTAATGACTCCAACCTAAGTGTATGTAAACTTCCGACTTCAACTGTACGTAAGATTATGGAACGTATTGTTACGGAGAAGCTACATTTCTTCCTGGAGAGCAGGCTGCTAGTATCGGCACATCAGAGTGGGTTCAGGAAAGGTAGGGGAACTATGGACCCAGGGCTCTGCTTAGAAGCAGAGGTCAGGAAGGCTCAGGTGAACAAGGAGACTGTTGTTGCTGTCTTTTTGATGTGGAGAAGGCGTATGATATGATGCGGAAGGAGGGGTTGTTAATCAAGATTGATATTATGGGGATAGGAGGAAAAACGTACAGCTGGATAAAGGATTTCCTGTTTGGAAGGTCTATCCAGGTGAGGGTGGGGAAGTCTCATCAGGCAACCTAGTGGATAACGGAACACCACATTTGGGGTGGGTGTCAGGAAACGTATTACAGACCATCTGGCTGTATTTACGGCAGAGCTGATGGCCATACTGTTGGCCTTTCAGTGGGTGGAGGAATCAAGCCAGACACAGTAGTTATTTGCTCTGATTCATGTGCAGTGTTAATGAGTCTACATTCATTTAGCTTGCTAAGCAGACAAGGCCTGCTGTTTGAGGTGTTACAAACCCATGACAGGATTAGACAGATGGGTATACAGATAAGATTTACTTGGGTCCCCTTAGTAGTGGGGATGTTGTTGTTTTTCTCAAAATTCAGCTAATCACAGGTCTTAATCGACCTGCGAGTCTACAAAACGTAAGTAGTATATTAAAATGTATACCTTAATAATTTTTAACCTTTGTGGGGTTTCTTCTTGTTGTAGTTAGTTAGCCAATCTCTTTGTAACATTGTTAAATTTCACCCACAACGCAAACTAATACTTTATCAATGAAATGAAGTTATCATGAAATTGATGTCTGCCTGAGACAAGTTTAACTCAAAGCATATAAACTCAGCAAAAAAAGAAACGTCCTCTCACTGTCATATTAGTTTATTTTCAGCAAACTTAACGTGTAAATATTTGTATGAACATAATAAGATTCAACAACAGACATAAACTGAACAAGTTCCACAGACATGTGACTAACAGAAATTGAATAATGTGTCCCTGAACAAAGGGGTTGTCAAAAGTAACAGTCCGTATCTGGTGTGGCCACCAGCTGCATTATTAAGAACAGCAGTGCATCTCCTCCTCATGGACTGCACCAGATTCTTCTGCCAGTTCTTGCTGTGAGATGTTACCCCACTCTTCCACCAAGGCACCTGCAAGTTCCTCGACATTTCTGTGGGGAATTATTTATTTATTTTATTTTATTTAACCTTTATTTAACCAGGTAGGCAAGTTGAGAACAAGTTCTCATTTACAATTGCGACCTGGCCAAGATAAACAAAGCAGTTCGACACATACTATAAATAAAACACTGGAATGGTAGATTTGCAGTGGAAGAATGTGCAAAGTAGAAATAAAAATAATGGGGTGCAAAGGAGCAAAATAAATAAATAAATTATAGATGGGCTATGTACAGGTGCAGTAATCTGTGAGCTGCTCTGACAGCTGGTGCTTAAAGCTAGTGAGGGAGATAAGTGTTTCCAGTTTCAGAGATTTGTGTGGTTCATTCCAGTCATTGGCAGCAGAGAACTGGAAGGAGAGGCGGCCAAAGAAAGAATTGGTTTTGGGGGTGACCAGAGAGATATACCTGCTGGAGCGCGTGCTACAGGTGGGTGATGCTATGGTGACCAGCGAGCTGAGATAAGGGGGACTTTACCTAGCAGGGTCTTGTAGATGACCTGGAGCCAGTGGGTTTGGCGACGAGTATGAAGCGAGGGCCAGCCAATGAGAGCGTACAGGTCGCAGTGGTGGGTAGTATATGGGGCTTTGGTGACAAAACGGATGGCACTGTGATAGACTGCATCCAATTTGTTGAGTAGGGTATTGTAGGCTATTTTGTAAATGACATCACCGAAGTCGAGGATTGGTAGGATGGTCAGTTTTACAAGGGTTTGTTTGGCAGCATGAGTGAAGGATGCTTTGTTGCGAAATAGGAAGCCAATTCTAGATTTAACTTCGGATTGGATATGTTTGATGTGGGTCTGGAAGGAGAGTTTACAGTCTAACCAGACACCTAGGTATTTGTAGTTGTCCACGTATTCTAAGTCAGAGCCGTCCAGAGTAGTGATGTTGGACAGGCGTGCAGGTCCAGGCAGCGATCGGTTGAAGAGCATGCATTTAGTTTTACTTGTATTTAAGAGCAATTGGAGGCCACAGAAGGAGAGTTGTATGGCATTGAAGCTTGCCTGGAGGGTTGTTAACTCAGTGTCCAAAGATGGGCCAGAAGTATACAGAATGGTGTCGTCTGCGTAGAGATGGATCATAGACTCACCAGCAGCAAGAGCGACATCATTGATGTATACAGAGAAGAGAGTCAGTCCAATAATTGAACCCTGTGGCACCCCCATAGAGACTGCTAGGGGTCCGGACAACAGACCCTCCAATTTGACACACTGAACTCTATCAGATAAGTAGTTGGTGAACCAGGCGAGGAAATCATTTGAGAAACCAAGGCTGTCGAGTCTGCCGATGAGGATGTGGTGATTGACAGAGTCGAAAGCCTTGGCCAGATCAATGAATACGGCTGCACAGTAAGGTTTCTTATCAATGGCGGTTAAGATATCGTTTAGGACCTTGAGCGTGGCTGAAGTGCACCCATGACCAGCTCTGAAACCAGATTGCATAGCGGAGAGGGTATGGTGAGATTCGAAATGGTCGGTAATCTGTTTGTTGACTTGGCTTTTGAAGACCTTGGAAAGGCAGGGTAGGATAGATATCGGTCTGTAGCAGTTTGGCGAGGGGGATGACCGCAGCTGCTTTCCAATCTTTGGGAATCTCAGACGACACGAAAGAGAGGTTGAACAGGCTAGTAATAGGGGTGGCAACAACTTCGGCAGATCATTTTAGAAAGAAAGGGTCCAGATTATCTAGCCCGGCTGATTTGTAGGGGTCCAAATTTTGCAGCTCTTTCAGAACATCAGCTGACTGGATTTGGGAGAAGGAGATATGGGGAAGGCTTGGGCGAGTTGCTGTGGGGTTTGCAGTGCTGTTGCCCGGGGTAGGGGTAGCCAGGTGGAAAGCATGGCCAGCCGTAGAAAAATGCTTATTGAAATTCTCAATTATAGTGGATTTATCAGTGGTGACAGTGTTTCCTATCCTCAGTGCAGTGGGCAGCTGGGAGGAGGTGTTCTTATTCTCCATGGACTTTACAGTGTCCCAGAACTTTTTTGAGTTAGTGTTGCAGGAAGCAAATTTCTGCTTGAAAAAGCTAGCCTTGGCTTTTCTAACTGCCTGTGTATATTGGTTTCTAGCTTCCCTGAAAAGCTGCATATCACGGGGGCTGTTTGATGCTAATGCAGAACGCCATAGGATGTTTTTGTGTTGGTTAAGGACAGTCAGGTCTGGGGAGAACCAAGGGCTATATCTGTTCCTGGTTCTAAATTTCTTGAATGGGGCATGCTTATTTAAGATTGTTTGGAAGGCATAAAAAAAACAGGCATCCTCAATATCCTTCCAGGATACCCCGGCCAGGTCGATTAGAAAGACCTGCTCGCTGAAGTGTTTCAGGAAACGTTTGACAGAGATGAGTCGAGGTCGTTTGACAGCTGACCTATTACGGATGCAGGCAATGAGGCAGTGATCGCTGAGATCTTGGTTGAAGACAGCAGAGGTGTATTAAGTTGGTTAGGAGGATATCTATGAGGGTTCCCTTGTTTACGGCTTTGGGGAGGTACCTGGTAGGTTCATTGATCATTTGTGTGAGATTGAGGGCATCAAGCTTAGATTGTAGGATGGCTGGGGTGTTAAGCATGTTTCAGTTTAGGTCGCCTAGCAGCACGAGCTCTGAAGATAGATGGGGTGCAATCAGTTCAAATATGGTGTCCAGAGCACAGCTGGGGGCAGAGGGTGGTCTATAGCAGGCGGAAACGGTGAGAGACTTGTTTTTAGAGAGGTGGATTTTTAAAAGTAGAAGTTCAAATTGTTTGGGTACAGACTTGGATAGTAGGACAGAACTCTGCAGGCTATCTTTGCAGTAGATTGCAACACCGCCCCCTTTGGCAGTTCTATCTTGTCTGAAAATGTTGTAGTTAATGATGATGAACATTTCAGAATTTTTGGTGGTCTTCCTAAGCCAGGATTCAGACACAGCTAGAACATCCGGGTTGGCAGATTGTGCTAAAGCAGTGAATAAAACAAACTTAGGGAGGAGGCTTCCAATGTTAACATGCACGAAACCAAGGCTATTACGGTTACAGAAGTCATCAAAAGATAGCGCCTGGGGAATAGGAGTGGAGCTAGGCACTGCAGGGCCTGGATTCACCTCTACATTACCAGAGGAAAAGAGGAGGAGTATGATAAGGGTACGGCTAAATGCAATGAGAATTGGTCGTCTAGAACGTCTGGAACAGAGAGTAAAAGGAGGTTTCTGGGGGCGATGAAATAGCTTCAAGGTATAATGTACAGACAAAGGTGTGGTAGGATGTGAATACAGTGGAGGTAAACCTAGGTATTGATTGATGATGAGAGAGATACAGTGCCTTGCGAAAGTATTCGGCCCCCTTGAACTTTGCGACCTTTTGCCACATTTCAGGCTTCAAACATAAAGATATAAAACTGTATTTTTTTGTGAAGAATCAACAACAAGTGGGACACAATCATGAAGTGGAACGACATTTATTGGATATTTCAAACTTTTTTAACAAATCAAAAACTGAAAAATTGGGCGTGCAAAATTATTCAGCCCCTTTACCTTCAGTGCAGCAAACTCTCTCCAGAAGTTCAGTGAGGATCTCTGAATGATCCAATGTTGACCTAAATGACTAATGATGATAAATACAATGCACCTGTGTGTAATTAAGTCTCCGTATAAATGCACCTGCACTGTGATAGTCTCAGAGGTCTGTTAAAAGCGCAGAGAGCATCATGAAGAACAAGGAACACACCAGGCAGGTCCGAGATACTGTTGTGAAGTAGTTTAAAGCCGGATTTGGATACAAAAAGATTTCCCAAGCTTTAAACATCCCAAAGAGCACTGGGCGAGCGATAATATTGAAATGGAAGGAGTATCAGACCACTGCAAATCTACCAAGACCTGGCCGTCCCTCTAAACTTTCAGCTCATACAAGGAGAAGACTGATCAGAGATGCAGCCAAGAGGCCCATGATCATTCTGGATGAACTGCAGATATCTACAGCTGACCTTGGAGACTCTGTCCATAGGACAACAATCAGTCGTATATTGCACAAATCTGGCCTTTATGGAAGAGTGGCAAGAAGAAAGCCATTTCTTAAAGATATCCATAAAAAGTGTTGTTTAAAGTTTGCCACAAGCCACCTGGGAGACACACCAAACATGTGGAAGAAGGTGCTCTGGTCAGATGAAACCAAAATGGAACTTTTTGGCAACAATGCAAAACGTTATGTTTGGCGTAAAGCAACACAGCTCACACCATCCCCACTGTCAAACATGGTGGTGGCAGCATCATGGTTTGGGCCTGCTTTTCTTCAGCAGGGACAGGGAAGATGGTTAAAATTGATGGGAAGATGGATGGAGCCAAATACAGGACCATTCTGGAAGAAAACCTGATGGAGTCTGCAAAAGACCTGAGACTGGGACGGAGATTTGTCTTCCAACAAGACAATGATCCAAAACATAAAGCAAAATCTACAATGGAATGGTTAAATAATAAACATATCCAGGTGTTAGAATGGCCAAGTCAAAGTCCAGACCTGAATCCAATCGAGAATCTGTGGAAAGAACTGAAAACTGCTGTTCACAAATGCTCTCCATCCAACCTCACTGAGCTCGAGCTGTTTTGTAAGGAGGAATGGGAAAAAATGTCAGTCTCTCGATGTGTAAAACTGATGGAGACATACCCCAAGCGACTTACAGCTGTAATCGCAGCAAAAGGTGGCGCTACAAAGTATTAAGTTAAAGGGGCTGAATAACTTTGCACGCCCAATTTTTCAGTTTTTGATTTGTTAAAAAAGTTTGAAATATCCAATAAATGTCGTTCCACTTCATGATTGTGTCCCACTTGTTGTTGATTCTTCACAAAAAAATACAGTTTTATATCTTTATGTTTGAAGCCTGAAATATGGCAAAAGGTCGCAAAGGGGGCCGAATACTTTCGCAAGGCACTGTATTGTCTCTAGAAACATCATTGAAACCAGGAGATGTCATTGCATGTGTGGGTGGTGGAACTAATAGGTTGGATAAGGTATAGTGAGCAGGACTAGAGGCTCTACAGTGAAATAAGCCAATAAACACTAACCAGAACAGCAAGGGACAAGGCATATTGACATTAAGGAGAGGCATGCTTAGTCGAGTGATCAAAAGGGTCCAGTGAGTAGTGAGGTTGGTTGGGGTCACGGCGATTCAGACAGCTAGCCGGGCCATCAGTAGCAAGCTAGCATAGGATGGAGGTCTGTTTTTAGCCACCTTGTGCTTTCCATTGGTAGGATTAGTGGGGTTCCGTGTGGTAGAGGGGATCAATCCAATTCGCCAAAAACAAGATATAGTTGTAGAGGCCCAAG